>NW_015540502.1:0-740 GCF_001515605.1 Sinocyclocheilus anshuiensis | reverse complement strand
TCAATTCCAAGCATCTCAGGAAACCGCAAAAAGCCAGTATGAACATAGCGTCGAGTCTATGAGCGGTATGGAGTGAGTGGTACCCTGTGCGGAGAATGTGGAGCGTCCGGGCTTGGAGGATGAGAGCACTGAATTCCTTTGATCAAAAGAGATGTTTGAGAATTGTTTATTTCAGGAGAGGGGGCACCGTACATTAATTTGTGAAAAAAAATAAATAATTGGATGCCGCTTAGATAACCTTTGATTGACAGGGCTTGGAGGTTCTTACCGGTGTTAAAGTAGGAAAAGAAAGATGTGAGAGAGGAGGGAGAAATCGGGAAATGGGAGGTTGTACAAGAGGTGGAAAGCTTTAAATCATCTCCAAGCAGTTAGATAAGATTGGATGGTTCTGGGTGAAACTGCTTGGAGGATCGAACCGAGTGACGCGTTGAGGAGGTTTTAAGGGATGCATTATGGGAATACGAGTTGCAAATAGTGAGGTACTGGGGTTGGCGATGGGTCCGCCTCCGGAGCCAGCACTCTGAATTTCTGCGAGAATCTGAGACTTGATGGTATTAGGCACAGGGGGTGGTTCCTGAGCTGCAGATGGTATTAGGCACGGGGGGTGGTTCCTGAGCTGCAACATTCGGTGGGGTAAGTGGTGGGACTGCTGTGAATGACGTGTACTGAGGTTTAGATTGGAGAGAAAAGTTAGAAGGAAAAATAAGGAGGGGCCGTAATCTTTTGCGGAGGCAGCCTCA
>NW_015540501.1:1144-1568 GCF_001515605.1 Sinocyclocheilus anshuiensis | reverse complement strand
ATGTTGAAAACAGCTGAGTAGAATTTTTCAGATGATGAATAGAACCGCATTTATCTGAAATGGAAACCTATCCTAATGTGTATGCGCGCCATGAGTGTAGAATACGTAAACACCTTTTAATAAAATGTAAATTCGTCCCCCGCACTTTTTTGGCCAAGTCAAGTCAAGTGTGTTCATAGAGGTTTCCATGGGCCAATGCAAATAAATCTAGATTTAAATTAAAAAAGACACAATATTGTCGGACCTGACGTTTTATTCTTATCCAAAACAACTAGATGTGATATGAGTGTGATACATACACTACCTGTCAAAAGTTTTTGAACAGTAATATTTTTTTATGTTTTTTAAAGAAGTCTTTTCTCACCAAACCTGCATTTATTTGATCCAAAATACAGCAAAAGCAGTAATATTGTGATTTTTTTTT
>NW_015540501.1:677-832 GCF_001515605.1 Sinocyclocheilus anshuiensis | reverse complement strand
TTTATCTGAAATAAAAAGCTTTTGTAACATTATACACTATACATTTCAAAAGCTTGGAGTCAGTAGATTTTTTTCTGGGGGGGAAAGAAATTATAGAAATTAATACTTTTATTTAGCAAGGATGCTTTAAATTGATCAAAAGTGATGATAAAGAC
>NW_015540501.1:0-132 GCF_001515605.1 Sinocyclocheilus anshuiensis | reverse complement strand
TTAAGTAGAGAGCTTGTGACACTGCCACACAAAGACACATGTTTTTACCGCTCAATATATATTAAGATGATTTTTTATCTATATATCTGAGTTTTAATGGTTTTACATGTTGTCTTAGCCATTTTAATCCTC
>NW_015540500.1:0-3852 GCF_001515605.1 Sinocyclocheilus anshuiensis | reverse complement strand
ATGATCTTTCAAGTTTCTCTGATATTTGAAACTCATGTCACACTCGTGACATGTGAAATGTCTCTCTCCAGTGTGAAGCCTCATGTGAATGTTTAGGTTTCCTTTAAGTGTGAAACTCTTTCCACATGGAAGGCACGTGTAAGGCTTTTCTCCACTGTGAACTCTCATGTGAGTCCGAAGGTTTCCTCTAAATCTGAAACTCTTTCCACACTGAGGGCAGGTGAAAGCCTTCTCTCCAGTATGAATTCTCATGTGAATCTTTAGGTTTGTCTTGTTTGAGCAAGTCTTTCCACAGTCATTGCACATGAAAGGCTTCTCTCCAGTGTGAGATTTTACATGATTTTTAAGGTGATTACAGTCTGTAAAACTCACTCTACACTGATGACATATAAAACTGAGAGGGAGAGCTCTTGAGTGAATCGTCATGTGCTTTTTAATGGTTCCTTTATGTCTGAAATTCTTTCCACACTGATCACATGTAAATGGCTTCTCACCAGTGTGACTGTTCATGTGATACCTAAGGTTTGGTTTTGTTGTAAAGCTCCTTCCACACAGTTTGCAGATGTATGGCTTCTCTCCGGTGTGAGTTCTCATGTGCCTGTTAATGCTTCCTTGTTGACTGAAACGGTTTCCACACAGGGGGCATGTGTAAGGCTTCTCGCCTGTGTGGACATTCATGTGGCTTTTGAGGGTTCCTCTTTTAGTGAAACATTTTCCACACTGTTGGCAGGTGAAAGGCTTCTCTCCAGTGTGAATCCTCATGTGGACTTTAAGGTTTCCATGTTCATTGAAATGTTTTCCACATTGTTTGCATGTATAAGGCTTCTCCCCAGTGTGAGTCCTCAAGTGGACTTTAAGGTTTCCTTGTTGATCGAAACTCTTTCCACATTGTTGACATGTATAAGGCTTCTCTCCAGTGTGAACTCTCATGTGGACTTTAAAGTTTCCATACTGATTGAAAATCTTTCCACAGTGCTGGCAGGTGTAATGATCTCTAGTTCCAGTCTTTTTAGCTCTTTTTTTTGTGGAAGTCTTTTCTGTCTGAGAGCAACTAATTGATTTTTGTCCAGTTATGAAATCATGCTCTTTCTTATACTGATCTTCATCTTGCATTTCATCTAGTACTTCACTCTCCTTTTTCAGCACCATCAGGTCTAGGGTTAAAAGAGACAAATACAAGTTAACCGCAATTTAAAAGCAACAGTAAAACAGACTGTAAAAATGGCCCAAATCTGCCATTTATCCTGGAGAGTCACAGTCCTGCAGAGTTTAGCTCCAACACACCTAATAAGTTGACCTTAAAGACCTTGATTCAGGCGTGTTCAGTTAGAATTGGACTTAAAACTCTGCAGAGGCTGGGCTGCAAGGCTGAGCTTGACACTCCAGTTTAAATTATTAGAAATATGCAGACCTTTCAACAATGTTCAATTTTGCAAAAAACAAACAAAAAAAAACTTATTTGTGAACAAGTCAAATTTTTTACACCCCATTGTAACAAGCAAACTGTACTTAAAGTTATCTCTTTTTCTAGAGCTATTGGATTTTCAACAACACAGACCACAAAATTATCTTGCATAGCTTGAGTTATATAGGCATTTGTAGACAATAATAATAGGATTCATGCCCTATCTAACTGCTACCACTTTCTTTGTGTAACTGAAGAGATGTCTCATCAAACACAGTATGCAATGCCTCAGGGCTCGGTATTAAGTCCTCTGCTTTTCTCCTTGTATACGTTTTCCCTGAGAATACAATACGTTTCATGTCAATTACGAATAATCAGGAACTCACTGCACCTTCAAACTAGCCCAAAACAGGTGATACACCTATAGTTATGCTTGGGATTTTAGGGAAAACTTTTGTAATACTTAACCAACATTTATAGTTTTCTTACGTACACAAACCACATCTGGATTCACAAAATAATGATTAAACAGTTAATCACAATTGTGAGAAAATTGAGAAATTTACATTTCATCAGAATTACTGCACTTTCACAGAAGCACAAATCTAGAGAATGTGCAAGCAGGATTTGTTTTACCTCTAGTTTCCTGATTTATTGGGTTTATATTATTTGCATTACTATACTATCTACATTATGAACAATGGCAAAGCCTTAAGAAGCTTCTCTCAAAAGCTAAAACTGTGAAATTCCATGCATTACAGACCAATCCCAAATCTACTATTCAAATCTAAAAGCATTAGAAAAATAATGTTCAGTTTTTGGCCTTTCGTATCTTTATTATTAGAACAGTGCAGAGAAGACAGGACACAACAGGGAGAAGCAAAAGGGACAGGATGGCCAAAAGAACTTCTGGGACTCAAATTCAGATTGCTTGAGGCACATCGGCACCACAAGTGGGAGCTCTGCCAACTAGGCTATTGGTACAACACAACCATGTTCAGTGCCATTAATTCATTTACACGAAAAATTACAAATATCATCAGATTGTTTTAAATCATTTTTTGGAACATAAAAGTATAAGAAATGCCGGGGGGAAAAAATGCAATGACACATTTAAACAAAGGCAAACAACCAGTAGGTGTCGGCAAAAGACTGTTTAATGAGAGAGTCAGTCAGTCATTTATTCAACCGATTTGTTCAAACGGCTGATTCATTCAGAAATGAGGCAAGTGACAGGCTGTTCAAAATGGCACACAAGCTTAGTAAGCTACAGTATTGTCACATGACAAACACCAGACATTAATTCATCACAGCTGTCAAGGTTGTTACCTAACAAATGAATGTGCTAACTGTTCTTTTTTTTACAAAGGCTTGTTAATAAGGGTTTATACAAGTAAACAATGCTATATTGCCCAATTGAACTAATTTCATAATTAATTAACTTTAAATATTGAACAGAACTGAATCAACACTGAGCTGTCTTTAACTGAACAATGAAATTTTTGGCAGTTACACAGTGGAAAAAGTGATATATTCTAGTTACACTAAGTGCAAATAATGATAAATTCTGTTTACACTAAAATAGCAGTATTTTCTTTAGCAACAGGCTGGCAGATACTTCAGTCTTGTGTACATTATAAAACATTATACTATAACATTGAATGTAAACGATCATATTTATTAATATTATTAAATGGATGCCATCTTATTGGGACAAATTCATGCACAAATTTTTGGTGGCCAAGTTTCAGTGCTTCCCGTTTGTTATTGACATTTGACACCTGTGGTGGTTCCTCCATGGTTTACTTCAGCTCACACGCATAAAAAAATTGTAGCCGAGTTGGTAACCGTAAAACGCATTATTCGTCACGGTCACCATCAATGGAGGAGGGGCGGGACAAATACCGACCAACCATCCTACTTGTACATCGACTGCCTACGACAATGGAGAAGTTAATATTACTGGTTACTGCTTTTTTATATTTGGGTGATTCTCACGAAACCATTAAAACACCACGGCACTAATGATATACAGACGGGTGATTCTCACGAAACCATTAAAACACCACAGCACTAATGATTTTAAATATAAAACATGTAATTTAGTAATATAAAAAAGCATCAGAATAAAGACAATACTGTTCTCTACCTTGCACAATGTGTAATTTCAACTTGAGAATTAATTATATTTCTATTTTACAGCATTTTCTGCTGAAATTCTCATTACCGCAATGTGTCCGGCTGTGCTCGAATTGTGTTATGTTGTAATTTAAACGAAAGTTTTAGCAAAGGCCAGGTTGACAAAGTTCAGGGAAAAATTATACAGCATCCCAGAACTGCTCCAGGAGTACAGAAGGATGGAGAGAGAGAAGTTAGGTTTGGAGATGTTACAGCAGGTGTAATTAGCAAAAAAACACTCTACAGTGTTAGGAAATGTACATAAGAGT
>NW_015540499.1:1546-1706 GCF_001515605.1 Sinocyclocheilus anshuiensis | reverse complement strand
TTCATCACTGAGTTGTTTTTTGGACTTTGCTTTGTTGACTGTTGGGTATCGCGGAGGAACGCATATCGCGGAGGAACGCGACCCCGCACTCACTCGTGTAATGGCCCCCGCACTAGATTACGCTCACAAAATGGCGGGCACAACAGCGCCCCGGTATATG
>NW_015540499.1:644-989 GCF_001515605.1 Sinocyclocheilus anshuiensis | reverse complement strand
TGAGTCGAGTCTAGTCACAGTTGATCTTCCTGAGTCGAGTCTAGTCACAGTTGATCGTCATGAGTCAAATCGAGTCACAGTTTATTATCATGAGGCTGGTCAAGTCACAGCTGATATTCATGAGTCTAGTCAAGTCACAACTGATCGTCATGAGTCGTCAAGTCACAGCTGATCTTCCTGAGTTCAGTCAAGTCACAGCTGATCTTCCTGAGTTCAGTCAAGTCACAGCTGATCGTCATGAGACAAGTCAGGTCACAGTTGATCGTCATGAGTCGAGTCAAGTCTCATCTGATCTGCCAGAGCCTCGTCACATCTCAGCTGTTCGTCCAGAGTCACGTCATGCCT
>NW_015540499.1:0-375 GCF_001515605.1 Sinocyclocheilus anshuiensis | reverse complement strand
ACGACCCACCGCTGGTGTCGGCACGTGCAGCTGGCATCCCTAAACCAGCGCTCTCAAGCCCTCCAGTTTCGGAACTATTTCCCCTGTCTGTAGCGCTTTCCACAATGGGGATCGCTTTATGGTGCACCTGGGCCGCGTACTCCACCGCCGATTTGCTAGAGGCAGCGGCACCGGCTACAACATCCCCAGAGGTGGCGGCTTACGCTGCAGAACCTCCCGAGGTAGCGGTGTCCGCTGCTGTGCTCCCAGAGGCCATGGTATCCGCTGCAGTCTCTTCAGAGGTGGTGGCGCCCAGCAACGCACTTTCAACCTGTCCTGTTCCGGCCAAGTAGGCCGCCTATGAATTCTCTGCCTGTCCTGTTCCGGCCAAGGAGG
>NW_015540498.1:0-443 GCF_001515605.1 Sinocyclocheilus anshuiensis | reverse complement strand
GGCTACTTCGGTTCATGGTCAGGGAGACCTGAGGGTTACGGTGAGGGTTTCCCTGTCGAGTACGTCTTCGCGGGCCTCTCATTCCTCAAGCATGTCGCACCACCTGGTGTTTCCGGACGAGTGTGCTGGGTCCTCGGACAGGGCGGGGTCCAGCATCTTGTGCGGGACACAGGCAGAGGACAGGATGTCGATCGCTGCATCGGAGGGAGAGCTAGGCTCTGGAGATGAGGATTCGGCTGCGCTGCCTCCGTCAGGAAGAGTGGCGTTGCCCGAGTCAGATCCAGAGCTGACCGCTATGCTTTCCCGGGCCGCCGAGAGCGTCGGGCTGCACTGGAGGCCTCCTCCTTCTCCCGAACGCTCAAGGCTGGATGATTGGTTCCGGGGGGCGCAGGCCGGGCGTGCTCCTCACCGCTTTGGCCTCGGTCAAGAGGGTAGGGGACCTG
>NW_015540497.1:0-886 GCF_001515605.1 Sinocyclocheilus anshuiensis | reverse complement strand
ATAAATATTAATTATATATATAATTTATGTATATACATTTTATATACATAATTTTGAAACACAAATAATATTAAATGAGGCTCAATCATCTATTAACAAAAGTGTGTGGTTATATTAGCACTTCCGTTAGTGAATACGCAGCCTGCAAAACACTAAAATAAATATCAAAGAAATATTACAGATAAACAAGAAAGTAGCCTAAATACGAAAGTTAAATACACCCTGTCTACCGGAAGCGAGTGGTGTGGCGCGACACGACAAAATTCTAGGCTATAGAACTCATATAATCAGTTATGCTACACTGGACATGGCACGACACAACATGACAAATCCCCGACAGTAAACTGCCTCGTCCTTTTTATGAGGTACTGACACAGAGTTCAAATGTCCTGTGTAGACACTAGACAGACTAAACCTGTTGCGACACATCGGTGTCGCGTCCGGTGTAGACATGGTTCACTGTTCTGCCGCCAAGCAAGTGGGCGCATTAACTCTCTTTGAAATAGGAATCGTTCCCACATTTCTTGTTAACATCTACCATTTATCGCTGTCTCGTTTGTATTTGAGACAGCGCTCATTAAGATAATAAATGATATTTGCTTTAATTCTGATTCTGGCAAAATATCAGTGCTGGTGCTACTAGATCTTAGTGCTGCGTTTGACACTGTCGATCATAACATACTTCTAGAGGATCTGGAAAACTGGGTCGGGCTTTCTGGGATGGTACTCAAATGGTTCAGGTCATACTTTGAAGGGAGAGGTTATTATGTGAGTATTAGGGATATGCCGGTATCAAATTTTCATGTTGCGATTAATTGCTAATGCTTTTATCATGGTATTGAACTTTTTTCTTATAACAAAAATAACTGAATATTTAAATGCAATA
>NW_015540496.1:686-1265 GCF_001515605.1 Sinocyclocheilus anshuiensis | reverse complement strand
CACTTATGCACTGTTGGGGTTGTAGAGAGAGAGAGAGAACCAAACTGAATAATCATGTTACTGACATCAAACTCCAAATTTAAGTATATGAGAGCAAAACCCACCAACTGAATGTTCTCTCTTCTTTCCTCAATTGTTTGTCAATCCGGTAACACTTTCTATGAAGCCTGTGTTTATAATACATTATAAGGGTTTTCTTAAGGCATTATAATTAATGCATAAAGCATTATAAAAAAGCTTAATAATATGTTGTATCATCTCATAAATAATCATATTATTATAATACATTATAATACTTATTACGTATAACACACAATGAATCCCATAATAAATCCACTTAATTTATAGTGGATTATCTTGACATTGTTTATTTAAGGTCTGGACAGTATCTTACTACATCTTGTGAGTGGTTAGGAGTGGCTGAGTGTTGTTTTGAGTGTTTCCTGTGAGGTTAAAATTAATTTTGCTGTGAGCTAGTTTAAGACCAGCTGTAATACTTTCAAATGAAAAAATGCAACGTGTGGTTTTTTATTAGATTACATTTTATTTTGATGGTCCCCTTTAGTCTATTGACTATAA
>NW_015540496.1:0-144 GCF_001515605.1 Sinocyclocheilus anshuiensis | reverse complement strand
ATAAGACCACATTAAAGCATTTTGGAATGTTTTCATGAAGACTTTGTATTTGTTATTTTACAGTAAAACACAAATAAGATGCACTAAGTTATTGTGCAAATCTTAAACAATGGCAAGATATGAGACCTATAATATATTATAACT
>NW_015540495.1:1671-4045 GCF_001515605.1 Sinocyclocheilus anshuiensis | reverse complement strand
ACGCGGTCACGCAGGGGCGTTCCCAAAGCGATCTCGATGCAGCTCAAGTTCCTGAAGGGGAACCATGGTTAATTTTCGTAAGGGTAATCATAAACTGTAACTAAGTATAAATTAAACCTAACACATACATAAAGCAAAAGTAATCATACATTTTCTTTTTAGTTATCCTCAGCTCTTAAACGTTTTAGCAGTTACACATTTTTATTTGTGAAAGCAGTATTTATAAATTGACTTTTAAAAATCTATATACAGTAATCATGAAGGAAGACTTGTCATGGTGATACATTGGTCATCATAAGTTGTAGGTTAAACCATTTTAAAATGCTATGTACTGTATATATACATATATGCATGCATACATACATACATGCATACATACATATATTTGGTCTAATCATTATAGTTTATTAATTGTTTACAAAAATTTTTTTTTTCTGATTGTGGAAATTTTGTTGTTGAATATAAAGGAGAAATGATAGATTAATTTGAAGCAGAACACAGAAGAGACATCTATCAAAATACGGTCTTTGACTTTACTTGGCAAAACAAGCAGTGCTGGTAGGTTTTTAAAATGTACATGTGGACATTTTAATCATTGTCTTTGTATTCATGTCATAGTTTTTATCTCTTGGCTTATTTGTAAGGCAAAACATTATTTAAAATATAATGTTTTTTTTTTCTTCTTGTTACTGAAGCATTGATGCAGTTACATCACTCTTGGCCGGCTGGTAAATGACGATCACTTTCACCAGAAGCTGCACCATGAAGAAGACTGTGGCTCAGGAAAACCTGCCTTTGGCAGCGAGGGACATTATTCCTGAAGAAGAAATAACATACGACTGCGGAGCAAGCGACTGGCTTTAGAGAAAGGTTTGGCTACTTTTGTCATGCTTACAGATGTGAGATGCAGATTCTTTAAGACTTGGACTATGTTTTGAAGGGACCTAAAGATCCTGTACTTGTACATAGTGCTGTCACGCTTCGAGTTCCAGCTCGTGGAGCGTTCCTGATCCCTCCCGCTCTCTCTTTCCCACTTCACTTCCTGTAAAATACAGTAGGGAAGACTCTCTTTCCCACTTCACTTCCTGTAAAATACAGTAGAAGAATGCAGTTTCTGACGCAGCCACACTGTACAGTTTAGCGTTGTGGGGACCTGGTCTATAAGCAATGGTTTCTAACTAATATTTGTATTATCTTTATTATAGCAGTTAGTTAGTTAGTTAGTTTCACCAAAGTCAAACAGCCTTTTTTATTCTTATTTTTTTATTATTTTTTATTTTATTTTCAGTCTTACAGTCAAACAGCTTATTATTATTATTATTATTATTATTATAATCTTATTGGTCAAACAGCAGAACATACACACTGTTTCTGGTGTGACGTTGTGGGGTCCTGTAGAGCAGAGGTCCCCAACCACCGGGTCGCGACCCACTACCGGGCCGTGGAAGAATTGCTACCGGGTCGCAAGAACGTTCTGGGAAAAATGTGTATAGATATGACACTCTGTTATTCATTTATGTTAATGATTGTTCTAATTATTCTGTATTTTCTTTGTATGCGATTGATATGGAGCAGCAATTACACAATTTCATGTTAAATAAGTAAATGAAAGATGCTCTGATCTGTCACATATTAGGAGTTAAATGGATCGCAGTTGATCTGTAATATGTACGAATGAGACCCTACCAGTCGGCACGCATGTGATTCGCAGATTAATTTGCCAATTTACACGTACTTCGGCACGCACGTGATTCGCAGATTAATTTGCCGGTTTACATGTACAAGCAATTTTAAACCACAAGAAGAAGAAACGAAAGAGAGCTCAATTCGTTACTCACGCGCTGTTCTCGCACACAATCAATGCGCGCACAAGCATAGAGACGTGTTTCAGACAGCGCGGGAATACCGAGCTGCGTATACATACACGTAAAATTAGAATGTCAAAAACCCATCACGGCATTGTCATTCTCTGTGCTTTAAATATGTTTTTTCTTATCCGAAAAAACTGTCCGATCTGTGACTAAAAAAAAAACAAAACACTGTATAATGCTATTATAATACTATATAATACCCTAATATACTGTATATATTAGTGCTGGCAAACGATTAATTGCGACTAATCACATCCACAATAAAAGTTTTTGTTTACATAATATGTGTGTGTACTGTATATTTTTATTATGTATATATAAAGACACATACAGCATATATTTAGAAAATATTTACATGTATTTACATGTATATATTTATATTCTTATAAATTACATCATATATAAATATATTTAATATATAAACGTAACTTATTTTTCTTAAATATATACATGCGTGTGTGTGTGTGTATATATATATATATATATATATACATAATAAATAT
>NW_015540495.1:907-1475 GCF_001515605.1 Sinocyclocheilus anshuiensis | reverse complement strand
GTTACTCACGCGCTGTTCTCGCACACAATCAAAGCGCGCACAAGCATAGAGACGTGTTTCAGACAGCGCGGGAATACCGAGCTGCGTATACATACACGTAAAATTAGAATGTCAAAAACCCATCACGGCATTGTCATTCTCTGTGCTTTAAATATGTTTTTTCTTATCCGAAAAAATTGTCCGATCTGTGACTAAAAAAAAAACAAAACACTGTATAATGCTATTATAATACTATATAATACCCTAATATACTGTATATATTAGTGCTGGCAAACGATTAATTGCGACTAATCACATCCACAATAAAAGTTTTTGTTTACATAATATGTGTGTGTACTGTATATTTTTATTATGTATATATAAAGACACATACAGCATATATTTAGAAAATATTTACATGTATTTACATGTATATATTTATATTCTTATAAATTACATCATATATAAATATATTTAATATATAAACGTAACTTATTTTTCTTAAATATATACATGCGTGTGTGTGTGTGTATATATATATATATATATACATATACATAATAAATATACACAGAACACACACATATAT
>NW_015540495.1:0-886 GCF_001515605.1 Sinocyclocheilus anshuiensis | reverse complement strand
ATATATTATGTAAACAAAAACTTTTATTTTGGATGTGATTAATCGTGATTATATATATTACATGCTGCATGATAAAATATAAAGATTTCTCAGTGATTATATTCTGTGTTTTGTTTTATATGTTAATACATGTGAAGACGAGTGGAGAGTGTAATATACTAGATTCAAAAATTAGCTAGCTAGTGAACACTTGCATATTAACAGCGTAAACCTGAATTAACCATGCGACTATGTAATATGATTAAATGTTAATAAATTAAGTTTATAATTCCATAAAAGCATTTACATTAACTGGCATATTATTTGAGCTGTAATTCTGTTTAAATAATTTTTTTATATTAGGATTTATGTTGTCTTAACATGGTTTTTGTGTGGAAAGTTTCCATGACAACATTGATGTTGTTTACATCTTGGCTGTCCAACTGAAAGACTGTTTTAATGAGTACAGATTGACCATTCACTTCCAATGAATGTGCTTACTTGAAAATGCATTATACCAAAAGAGCTATCAACTGAGCATAAATCCTCACTTCCTCACCGCTTGTTCTCTACAAGTATGTTTCATCATATATAAAGACACTCAAGTGTCTTCAGTCAAGACATCACATGACCATCACTGATGGTTTGATTACTGATAACACACACACACATTTTATATACTTTATTTGATTCCACATTACAAGTCAAATTTCATTAGGAATCAAATTTTTTGAATGATCCAACAGATTAAAGCAAATCCGCACATTGTTATGGATTATACAGTTCTATGGGTACAGGAAACATAGCCTTTTCCAAATAAACATGCTTCCTATAGTTGCTGAGACTGAACAGTACTTTGCCTACTGTTTAGCCCTTATTTTAGATAGCCCCCCAATGCAAAGCCCAC
>NW_015540494.1:0-802 GCF_001515605.1 Sinocyclocheilus anshuiensis | reverse complement strand
TTCCAGGGGTATCAGGATTAAACACTTCAATGTCACGTGCTAATTAGTGTTGCTTTCATCAACGAAAATTATGACTAAATATCATTGGCAACGAACCTTTATCACGTGACGAAAACGAGATGAAACGCAACATAAATGCTGGTCATGTGACAATGACTATAATTAACTGTATAATGCAATATTGTTGACGAATAAAAACGAGACTAAATGTGGTTTACAAAATAAAAACTATGCTAAAATGTCTCTTCATTTTCGTTGACCAAAACGAGACGAAACGAAATGTTATAACGTTATTTCGTCTCATTTAGTCGCGTTATTATTATTATTTTGCAGTATTTCTGTTTCCTGTGTCACACTTCAGGGGCTGCATCAGGTCGTACTGCGCATACGCAGGCGACGTCACTTCCTCAAGCCCCACTCGCAGCATTATTTAGAGCAGTGTTTTCCCAACCGGGGTGCACGGAGCAGGGGTGCCGTGTAAAAAATCATTTTTTAATATTTTTAAATTGCTAAAATGTTAAAAAAAATGTCGCCAATAATTAGAGATGCACTGAAATTCCGGCTGCCGAAAATTGGTTCAGGATTCACTTTCACGTGGTGTGACGCTCTGTGTATTATCCTGCAGAAAATTTGTTCACCGCTCAGGTTTCACTTTCACGTGGTGTGATGCTCTGCGTATTATCCGCTCAGTCACTCACGGCCCATGTGAGTGCTCCACTCATATACCGTTCTTGCTCATCAGAACAGCAAAGTCCATTCAGAAATCGAGCTGACAGGAAACATCGATGTAGTACAGTATTGT
>NW_015540493.1:0-497 GCF_001515605.1 Sinocyclocheilus anshuiensis | reverse complement strand
ATGCAAATTAATATAGAAGGAAAAAACACACCCATGTTGCTAGACCAAGGTGTTGTCTATACCGTAGAGGGAAAAACCACACCCATGATGTTAGACACAGGTGCTGTCTATACCTGTTTAAATTTAATATATGCCTCACATCTCCCCTTATCTGGAAAATTTGCAAAGACAATAGGATTCTCGAGAAAAATGCAATTAATTCCAATGACAGATCCAGTGTGTCTACAAACAAAAAATCAAAGTATAACAAAGCCCATTCTGGTATCAAATCAGACTCCTATTAATTTGTTAGGAAGAGATGCATTATGTAAATTAGGGCAACAAATTTGGTGTTCTCCAGAAGAAATATATATCAAAGCAATAGGAACAGAAACACAAATGGTGGTTACAGAGCCAAAAGCTAATATCTATTGGACAGGACAGATAGAACAATAAGTGAGACAGACAGTCATTAAGTGGGTAAAGTATATTGAAGTACAAATTCCTGAAGCACAGCT
>NW_015540492.1:0-530 GCF_001515605.1 Sinocyclocheilus anshuiensis | reverse complement strand
AAAATTTCAGGGTATAAAATTAACTTTCATAAGAGTGAGTTGTTCTGTAAATTCTTTGGCAAATAACCTTACACATTCACTTCTCCCTTTTAGATGGGCAGCCAATGGATTTAAGTATTTGGGTATTTTTGTGACCAAATCTTTAAACTGGAATGTATGTCTCCGTATTTGGGTATTTTTGTGACCAAATCTTTAACTGGAATGTATGTCTCTAATTTTGTCCCCCTACTTAAAAATTGTGAATCTGACATGGAACGCTGGGCTAACCTCCCTTTTTCTCTTGCTGGGTGTATAAGCTTAATCAAGATGACTGTTCTTCCCAAGTTTTTGTACTTATTTCAACATATTCCAATTTACCTTAAGAAAAAATTTTTTATGGATTTGGACAAACGTATCACTTCTTTTTTATGGGGAAATAGGCCAGCTCGAATTAAGAAAACAAGTTTGCAGCTCCCTAAAAATAAAGGTGGTTTCGCACTCCCAACTTTTTTACACTATTATTGGGCTTGCAATATCCAAAAAATGTTATA
>NW_015540491.1:0-547 GCF_001515605.1 Sinocyclocheilus anshuiensis | reverse complement strand
GGGCGACTCACTCTCCTCACGTTTCTTTTCAAATACTATGATGGTGCAATAACTAACTACATGTCTTTTCAAATACTGTGATGGTGCAATAACTAGCTACATCTAGTAAAATTTATCATTTTTGTGTTGTAAATGTAATTTATCTGAAGCAATATTCCCATCAGTGTTCTGTAAACTGTTACTTAAATCATCAGATTTGTATATGCTCCCTTAAAGGGATAGGTCAATCAAAAATAAAAATTGTCATTATTGACTTGCCCTCTAGTTGTTCCAAACCTGTATGAGTTTCTTTCTTCTATTGAACTAAAAAGATGATATTTTGAATGTCAGTAACCAGACAGTTGACGGTAGCCAGTGACTTCCATAGTATTTTTTTTTCCTACTATGGAAGTCACTGGCTAAGGTCAACTGTCTGGTAACTGACATTCAAAATATCATCTTTTTAGTTCAATAGAAGAAACTCATAGATTTGGAACAACTAGAGCAGGGGTGGCGAACTCCTGTCCTGGAGAGCCGCAGTCCTGCAGAGTTCAGCTCTAACCCTAAT
>NW_015540490.1:0-891 GCF_001515605.1 Sinocyclocheilus anshuiensis | reverse complement strand
ATTGGGGGTGGATATGCATCTCTTCTGACACAACTGAAAGTACGTTTAGAGCATCTGAATCGAAAAAGTACACTCAGTCATCACAGGACCCAAAGGAGTGAAACTGGAACTACTAAAAAACGAAGTTCCACTGATTCATATGGCTGTACAAGTTGGCAGCCTACTCTTCCACCTGGTGAAAGTTACGAAAGTCTTGAAGTTAAGCGTCAAAAGATGGAGGAGATACATCGTCATGAGGGAATCTCTGGAGCACAAAGAGGGGACGTTTGTAAACTCATGGAGGAGACCTATTGCCTCCAGCGTCAGATGATCAATGAAATCCCATCCCCTACAATTGCAGATTTAAGAACCAAATGGCCGTATCTCTTCACACAAAGGCATATATATGGCCATTTTGAGATGCTTACTGACAAAAAAGAGCACAGACTTTTGGAATTGTCTATTCAGGAGGGTGGACCAAAAATTTGCCAGTTTTTTAAAGACAAACCAACTAATGAGGAAGTTCGGAATACGGGGTGGACCAAAAATGTTCCAGTTTTTTAAAGACAAACCAACTAATGAGGAAGTTCGGAATACACTCTCCAGTGGTGAAAATGATGTCGCTGCTATGGTCCTACAACTACTACATGCACACTTCAAAGAGAAATTAGATGGTCTTATCCTTCAGACAGATGTAAGTAGAGATTATTTAACATGTCACATTCATTTGCAGCATGTTTTATCTTTTGGTTCTGTTGATGACGGTTGTACTGTTTTCTTTTACATTTTTTCAGGAATTCGCAACACCTTCAGATGTCCAGCAATCTGTACCTTTGCCAGAGAGTCCACGCCTTATAATTCTTGGTAAGTAAACCTTAAAGCGATACTTCAGGCAGGAAACAAAATTACCCC
>NW_015540489.1:0-868 GCF_001515605.1 Sinocyclocheilus anshuiensis | reverse complement strand
CTCTTTGCTGGTGCGTTGTACAATGACTTTGTGGCTCAGCCAATCGTTTTTAACCTTAAATGATGTGTAAGCCATACACCCTGTCTTGTAACTTCTAGCCAATCATTTTTAACCTTAAATGATGTGTAAGCCATACACCCTGAGGTCTTGTAACTTCCATCAACGGGGTTCCCTGACCGGATACAGTAGAAAATGTAGTATCCATTATCCTTGTCTTTTTGACTTGCAGAATTTGTGTTTCTAAAGTTTGTTAAAGTTTTAAGTTTTTCTTGAATGAATGTTTCATGATTTGCTTCTTTCTTCAGGACATGCACATCAACTGTAATATTTTTGTTTTTTCCTCTTTGTCTTTCTTCACGCAACACTGTTTTCTTAATACAATCCTCCATTTCTCTTTACATTCTGGGGAGAAAAACATTTATTAACACTAGGGTTGTTGCCTAAGGATGAAGCTCTTAGTAACAATTTATAATAAAAACTATCACCAATTATTATATTCTTAAGATAGTGTAACCACCATTATTATTAATACAACTTCATGATGTTCCCAGGCCAACATTAGACTGCAAATGCTCTACACAATATTTGAATTTCATTCATAACACCCTGGCTCAGCACAAGATATTTCATTATTACGGGCCAAGCACCGAAGGTGCAGAGGCACCTATTGTAATCGTTAGCGTTCTTTTTTTTCTTCCGCCGCAAGTCTATGGCAGCCCACAGAACCGCTTGCGGGAAAGTTGTGAAATTTGGCACACTGATAGAGGGCAGTCCCAACATTAACCATAGCAAATTTGGAGTCTCTGACTCAAACTCTCTAGCACCACCACTTGTCCAAAATTTCAAAAATGTTATGCTAATAAATAAA
>NW_015540488.1:0-748 GCF_001515605.1 Sinocyclocheilus anshuiensis | reverse complement strand
AGGGAGCAAAGGAATACTTAAAGTATGTAATTTCACCCAAATTGTCATTCTCGTCATGTCTTGCAAAGAACCACTCGAGGCAGAGCACATTTAAAATCCTGTAATGCACGGCTAGCCGTTGATTATCCTGCTTATTCCATGGTCATTTGCCAAGTTATAGACAAGTTAAAACTAGTTTTGCTCTTTACAGTGCAATATTTGACCGGAAGGATAAAAATGACAGTTATTTTCGTCAGTTACGACTCGTTAGCGCTAGCATTCTGCCCGCTTCAAATCAGACACAGAGATGAAATAGTGCAGTAAGATCACATTTATTTGAATGAATTATAGCATTTATTTGAATTAATTATCGATTGAAAGAGAGAGAGATGCAACTGTGTGTGCGTTACCTGCGTCTGTGCGTCTCTCTACAAACAATCAAGTCATGTTCAGTTAGTTCAAAAATAGTGAGTTTGCCATACCTCGCTGCTGAGGAATACAATGTAGCGATCTAGGCTATTTTATTTTTTGACCTACAGAGCAGAGATGCTTTTCTGAAATGATTTGTATACAGCAGAGAGATTTCATTTTGAGACAACAGTTTTTTTTTTCTTTCAGTATATTTAGTGTTTGACATAAACATTTCAACCCTTTTCTCTGAAGTATGCCACAATTTGTGCTGCAGTGACAATATTTATAATAATAAAAATAATAATGTTTTATTTATAGTGCCTTTCAAAAACCCAAGGACGCTTTACATAAAGTTGAT
>NW_015540487.1:178-783 GCF_001515605.1 Sinocyclocheilus anshuiensis | reverse complement strand
GCTGCGCGTGCAGCCACCAATGGTGGGTCCTCCACGCTGGATGCCAGTGTGGGATACTGATGAACAGTCCCTGAGGGTCTGGGTGCCACAGACAGGAAGTGACAGGACCCTGAGTGAACAGACGTGATGTGACATGACTCTGGATGATCAGCTGTGATGACCTGATTCATGAAGATCAACTGTGACTTGATGTGACTCAGAAAGAGCAAATGTGACTTGACTTAACTCATGACGATCCACTGTGACTTGATTTGACTCGACTCATGACGATCAACTGTGACTTGACTTGACTCGACTCATGACGATCAACTGTGACATGACTTGACTCATGAAGATCAGTTGTGACTTGACTTGACTCATGACGATCAACTGTGACTTGACTTGACTCATGACGATCAACTGTGACTTGACTTGACTCATGACGATCAACTGTGACTTGACTTGACTCATGACGATCAACTGTGACTTGACTTGACTCATGACGATCAACTGTGACTTGACTTGACTCATGACGATCAACTGTGACTTGACTTGACTCATGACGATCAACTGTGACTTGACTTGACTCATGACGATCAACTGTGACTTGACTTGACTCGTGACGG
>NW_015540487.1:0-139 GCF_001515605.1 Sinocyclocheilus anshuiensis | reverse complement strand
CCTTATGAAGATCAACTGTGACCTGACTTGCCTCATGAAGATCTGCTGTGAGTTGACTTGACTCAGGGTAATCAACCGTGACTTGACTTGACTTATGACGATCAACTGTGACTTGACTTGATTCATGACGATCAACTGT
>NW_015540486.1:654-876 GCF_001515605.1 Sinocyclocheilus anshuiensis | reverse complement strand
AGGACACCGGCCCTCCAGGACTGAGTTTGGACAGCCCTGCTATAGACGGCTGAAAGCGCATCCCACCAATTAGTTCAAAAGGCTAATTAATTCATAAACTAAGCCAGTGACTGTTTTATGTTTAATTTTTTTTCCATAAACCTCTCATTTCAAAGGCTGTGCCCTCCAGGTTGCATTTGCAGGCCGCATACACCAGAGAGCAGGTCTCATTTCACAGAAATC
>NW_015540486.1:0-284 GCF_001515605.1 Sinocyclocheilus anshuiensis | reverse complement strand
CAGTTTATGCGTGAATAAATGGGACTTTTATTTTGGAATTATCGCCTACCTGTTTAGGCCGATAACGAATATCCTTTGTTGTTGTTTTTTTTTATCCAATTACAATCGAGAATTTCCACAGTTGCTTTGAGAGTGAATTTAGTGAATTAAGTAATGCCCTACAGCAAATTCTTTTCGAAATGAGTAAAAGAAAATATCTCAGCTGAGCTCAAAAACGGATAAACCAACGCCGAAAAGAACAATTCAATGCAAAACTACCAAAAATTTCGTCCATATTTCTCCCA
>NW_015540485.1:0-552 GCF_001515605.1 Sinocyclocheilus anshuiensis | reverse complement strand
AGTAACGCTGCATGTTTCTAAGCATTTCAGGGGACCTTTAAGTTGCATGTATGTTTGTATAGTTTAAATAAAGTTTATTTATAGAATATAGTTGAGACTGTTTAAATGTTCTTGTTTAGTTGTTACTAATAATAAGGATTATTATAATCATTAATCATTCTAATTACTATTTAAGATCAATATTATATTGTTTATTATATTTATTTATAACTATTATATTATAATAACAATGTTAAAACAACTATTATTAATATGTAGTAGGGGTGCAACGGTTCTCGGTAAAAAATCGAACCGTACCGTTCTCCACACACGTTTCGGCATGCACTAGGACCGCGGTTCAACTTAAATCTGACAATGCATCTGTAATATGGTTTGTTAGAGCCTAATGCATGTTTCTGTTAATGGATACAAATTCTGGCTTCCCAATACATTACAACAAGAGCGATGAGAGAGAAAAAACAATACGTGGACAAACCAGTCACTCTTTAAAGTCCCCCTGTAGTCAAGTATTTTATCCCTTAAAACTTATCTTTGATCATCAAAATTACATAT
>NW_015540484.1:1058-1358 GCF_001515605.1 Sinocyclocheilus anshuiensis | reverse complement strand
GCGCCAGATCCTTCTGTGGGCTCAGGGGAAGCTCCTCTCGCTAAGTGCAGTTTACATCCCTGGGTATCTCAATCAGGGGGGAGGGAATTTGTCCAGGCGGAAGTGGATCTAAGGCAGATCAGCTGTTTGTTTGCTTTGGTCTGCCAAAGGAAGGATCTCCGGTGACCAAGCAGACCATGAGTAGGTGGGTGGTCGAGGCCACCTCACTAGCCTACGAGTCCTCTGGCTTCCCGTCACCTATGGGGGTCAGAGCGCACTCGACCAGGAGTATGGCGGCCTCCAAGGCTTTCAACTTGGGGG
>NW_015540484.1:0-721 GCF_001515605.1 Sinocyclocheilus anshuiensis | reverse complement strand
GACGCTGCGTCTCTTTGCCATACTCCCTGCATCCCTCCAGGCGCTACTTCATCGAAGCTAACTTGCGCTCTGCCGGATGCGCTTTTATACTTCCTGGTCACGCAAGGGCGTTCCCAAAGCGAATCTCGACGCAGCGTCTCGTTCCCTCGGGGAACCATGGTTACATACGTAACCTAGAGACGTTATGCCACAATTTAATATCTTTGTGATGAAGATTTACACTAAGAAAATAACATTTGCAAATTGCATTGCAGCTGTCAGAGGTTTTATACTCTTCTCTTATGCCGTTGCTCCCGTGCTGTATTCTGCTCTATTCACTAGCCTATATGCATTAACGATTCAAAAAAAAAAATAGCTTATAGCATGAGAAGGCGAAATATGATTTATTAAAGATTTCTATATTAAAGATAGCTACAGTTTGTAGTCTGTATTTACACACACATTTAATTAACATTTGTTTGGCCTTATCTAATTGCAATCGCCGACATTAGTCAGTAACTGGTTTGAGGTTGGACTGGCCCAACAAACACAACTATGTTGTTAAAACGTTTTATTCACGTTGTGAAAAGGTTGTGATAACATTTTATTCCGACATATTTAATATGACAGATGTTTTTTTCGCGTTATAAATAAGTTTTTTTTCACAACGTTGCAGAAACACATTCATCACGTTACCATGACTCCTAGCAACGTTTTAGAAACATACTGGTTGGGGTGGTTC
>NW_015540483.1:418-2860 GCF_001515605.1 Sinocyclocheilus anshuiensis | reverse complement strand
TTCCGTACATTTCTGCCATATGTAGATTAACTGACAGTCACCACTAAACTACCACTAAATATTGTAGAAACTTCATTTTCTGTAAAGTTGCTTTGCAACGATTTGTATCGTGAAAAGCCCTATACAAATAAACTTGAATTGAAAAAAATTGAATTGAATTAAATATATTATTTTTTTCTACCGCAATATGCATCTATAAATTTCTGTGAGTTACTTTGTGTGTGCTGTCTCTCTCACACACTCACTCAGGCTGATACATTATCCGTCAGCATTTACACGGAATGCAATTAAAATTTGAATAATTCTCACACGAAACAACATGTTTACATGAGACTGTGAGTGTGCGCGTGGCTGTGACGTCATTGCCAGCGCCGCAGGCAATAAAAGGATCGGCTCGGAATCGGCAAGACATGAGACTGACCGGGCCAGTCACCAATCCGGACCGCTCATGCGAAAAATCGGCCGATTCTGATCATTGGCCGGTCAATCGGTGCATCTCTAATCGAAGACATGAAATATTATTTCCAAGCATACTGTCCCTGCGAGTATGACACATGGTATGATTCCTTAAAAAAGAGAGCTACGGCCCCCCCCCCCCAAAGGAATGTCGATTGTGTGTGTGTGAGCTGATGTTAAGATAAAAAGTTGTACCTGTTCAGTCTGTTAATAAATATCATATTCTTGATATTAATCTGTTTCCGCGAGTCCCCTCATCCCAGTAAGATGATGATTTCGACTTTATTCTCGAAACGTTTAGACTTTATTCTCGTAATATTTCAACTTTATTCTCGAAACATTTCAACTTTATTCTCGAAACATTTCAACTTTATTCTCGAAACATTTCGACTTTATTCTCGTAATATTTTGACTTTATTCTCGTAACATTTCAACTTTATTCTCGTAATATTTCGACTGTTTCATATTTTTGATATAGTCCTTAAAATGCACTCTTCCTCATCCCAGTAAGATGATGCGGCCGCTCGGACGCAACAATATTCAGATAAATTCCGGTGGCCTCTCAACTTCTCCCGGTGCTCTCAATCCGGGCCATTTGCATGCATACTCTCAAAATATTAGAACTTTAATTTCTACGATTTAAATTCTCAAAACATTTCGACTTTATTCTCGTAATTTCGACTTTATTCTCGAAATTTTAGATTTTTTTTAACGTGGCACTAAAACGCCGTCATACACAAGACTATAAAGATAACTCAGAAAATTAATTTATTGCTATTTTCATCATCTTAGGACACAAATAATTCCATTTTGATTTTTTTATTTATTCTTTTTTTTTTTTTTTAAACATGACTTATTTTAAAGGGGACATCTGATGGCCATTTTCCACAAGTTGGTATGATTCTTTAGGGCAGAGGTGCCCTAACTAGAGCCAAAGTTGGCCCGTGGTGACCTTTAAAGGGTTGCTCCACCCTAGAATTTTTGTTTTCTTTGCATACAAAATGACAAAATTTTCATTTTGGGGTGGAGTAACCCTTTAATTTTGCCCACCATGCCATATACAAGACGGGGAAAAATACCATTGATGCTAGGACTGTCGCAATAATTAATATATTGACGTATTGCACGAAATATGGGCATGACTGTAATAAGTTTTGGTGATGCAATATTGCCCATTGTGTTTACATGCATGTTTGTTAACATAAAAAAATTTTTCAAAAACATTTTAGCTATCCCGCTGCCTCTGACATCTCGCCTGCTCTCTATCTGTCAGACAGCGCTGACAGAGACGGGGGAACTCAAGTGTGTGCAATTACCTGTGTCGGTTTCAATTTTTATTTTTTCATTTTATTTTATTATTTAATTTTTTTTGTATGTAGGCTATGTATGTATTAGTGGCTCATTCTATTTTATAGCACTTGCTATTCAATTCTGTATATTTTTAAGGAAGTGGATTTTTTGAAAGGGCAATTGAAAGAGACTGGACAACTAATCTAATTAAAACTTCTGAAATTTCAGTGAGAATGAATCTGATTTTATTACATTTGGTGTAAACAGCAATTGATAATAGATATTAGACTGACAGTCGCGGCAGTTGAGGCTCACATAGCCTAGTGAGAGAATTGCGTGCAGAAATTGAAACAATTGAACACAACTGCACACAGAAGAAACACTGCGGTAAAAATGTAGTTTTTATATTTATAACATATAGTCTGTTAAGCAACATGACACGACCAAGAGAGTGCAGTTTTCCCTGAAAACCATGACTGCAAATTTGACATTGCTTTAATACAAGATTTCAAACCTAATTAATATATATTTTTGTACAATATTGTCAATGTTTAATATTCCCTTTCAGTCAGTCACTCTCGACATCACGTCGGATGACCGACGAATTGGGATCTCGCTTAGAGAGACCAATCTACTTAGAGTGTAAACTAAACGAGCCAATGCACATTGGCATGCGATTATTGCATCCAGCTGCTG
>NW_015540483.1:0-131 GCF_001515605.1 Sinocyclocheilus anshuiensis | reverse complement strand
GTTTGTGTTGCAGGCGGCCATCTCCCCTGTGCGCCTCAGCACGCTAAAAGAGCTATTTCCCTAAAAGATAAATTACGGGTGCGTCATTTTAAAGACGACGTTGCGTGGCAAACTTGACGTTATGTCTTTGT
>NW_015540482.1:0-599 GCF_001515605.1 Sinocyclocheilus anshuiensis | reverse complement strand
GACGAGTATGAATGAAAAAGAAATTACATTAATTGAGTACTCATTGCTCACAAAACCCTAATTTGAGTAAAAACTGCAAAAATTATTACGAACTTTGAGGTAAACATTTGCAAATCCTTACGTTTTTCTCCAGGGTAAATAAGTGTAAAAAATTTTTATTTTTCTTGCAGATATATTTATTATTGTTTATTCTTAAATACTCAGTTTTGTATATTATAGTGAAATAGTGTTATTACAAAAATAATATTCCTTATTTTGTGTAATGTTGTAAATTATAGTGAAATAGTGTTATTACAAAAGTAATATTCCTTATTTTGTTTAATGTTTTTATTTAGAAATAAGAACCATAATCATTATTAGTTATATTGATATATAAAAACAACATTTTTTGGCCAAATTGTGCAGCCCTACAGGTACAGCAAACCTGGTTTTTTTTTTATTAATAATTTTTGGCCTTTTTTCCAAATAAAGAAAATGTTTGTCTGAAAACCATAAGGTTTGGATTTTGTGTGCCCTGTACAGAACATTAATGTAAACACATTCAGTGTCTGTAGCAGTGTGCCCTGTACAGAAAATTAATGTAAAAACATTCAGTGTCT
>NW_015540481.1:0-1185 GCF_001515605.1 Sinocyclocheilus anshuiensis | reverse complement strand
CCATTTCCCTACATAGTCATTGTTGTGTTAAGTCATGTCTAAATGATTTTTCAATTGCAATGGTCTTTTCCATGTAAATTGATCGTATCGCGCATGTGGATTTAGTTTTTTTGCAATTAGGGAGAGAGAATATGCTGACTCAACAGGCCATGGGGTGGAACAGAAAAAAGACAGAGAACCTCCACAAAGTCTTGGCCCACAGATATATCAAAGTAAGGGCATTTTGCAATGGTCTTCTTGTCTGACACAAGACAAACAGCAGACTCGGAGCCTGGGCATCCGCAATAAGCTCATTCATCCGTTCATTTATATACATTAATAATTTAATAATAATTTCTTGATCTGGTGAAGGTTTTGGCTGAAAGCTTGCATTTTTTTGTCTACCACCAGTCTTTTCACAGCCTCATATATCCCTTATCCCCGTGCATTGCTCCGTTTATTTACCAATTGACTAACTCATCTTTGAGTAGGCCTAACTGCCAGACACCGTCCTGTTTTCAGAAAATGGACGGTATCTGCAAAAGCTATCAAAACATCAGACACTATGATAAGCTCCAACTCCAAGTTGATTCTGATTTAACTTGATTTGGATACAATTGTAGGGAAGATGTAATGTGTTCTCCCGCTTGGGGGAGCACACCGACGAAGAGGGTTACACAATCATTTTTTATTCACTTGATGGGCCTGCATTCCATTCCATCCAGTGATGATACAAACCATTGTATCATCACTGATGGATCCCTATCAGTTTGCTTACCAGGCTGTGGAAGATGCCATAAGCCTGGCTGTTCACTTTACTTTGCTACATTTGGAGTCAAGTAACACCTATGCATGCATGTTCATTGTTCTCCAGCCTGCAAGCCATGAACATCAATATGGCTCTGTGTCACCTGATACTGAACTTCTAGAGGAATAGAAACACCTTCAAACCACCTACAGCTGAACACCACTAAGACTAAAGAGATGGTGGTGGATTTCAGGCGGTCTAGCCCCCCTTTTTCTACCAGTCTCCATTGAGGGGGTAAATGTGGAGATGGTTAGGCCATACAAATATCTGGGGCTATATCTGGACAATAAACTGGACTGGTCAGCAAACACCGAGGCACTGTACAGGAAAGGGCATAACATGAAAAGAAAGGCAGAGAGCCAAAAAAAGCCATTTGATACAGGATTGTTTGCCTATTC
>NW_015540480.1:0-1431 GCF_001515605.1 Sinocyclocheilus anshuiensis | reverse complement strand
GTAGTCAAGCAGCCCAGGTGAAAAAGAAATGTATTTAAATAGTGCCTTTTTGGCATACTTATATTTAAATTATACCATACTAAATGCATATCAAATATATTATTTTGAAACAATAAGTATATTAAGCATATTTCAAGATATGTTTAAGATCAGTTTTTAGCTATTTGCAATATATTGTAATATATTAAATTGTGTAAAATTGGAACCACTTCAAGTACATTTAGTGCAATTGTGTATTTATTTACAATCAATGTAAAATATAATTTTAATGTGATTCAGTAACATTTCAATAGCATGTCAGCTCATTAGAAATGCATTAGCATTACACTACTAGTTTATTATTAAGATGCTTTTTTTCTGGTATTAAAAATGGTATAAAGGTGCAAAAATCATTAAACATAAATGATTAAACATAAACATAAAATGCTAGAGTACATTAAAAAGTACAGAAGCATATATAATATCTTGACCAAAATTACATTAAAAAATAAAAGATCAGTGAAATGCTACGGCAGAGCTCTTTTTATCCATTTGTAGAACATTTCAGTTATGCCATACTATGAATATTACATTATTGAATATAAGCATCAAAATGCTATTTTCTGAAGAAAAACAAAAAACAAAAACTTAAGCCTGCAAATGGCTGAACAAACAATTGTTATAGTTTATTGTCACTTCTTTGAGTATGACTTGTATTTTCAGCAGCTGAGGGTTTGCAATTCAGACACTGTAGTATTTAAAGACTGCTTTATCACAGGACCTGTGAAGGGAAAATCATTTATATAAAATTAACCAAAGATGAACGGTTTTGCATCAGTACTTGAATATATGAATTATAATTTGATTACACATTAGAATTTTTAGAATTCTTAGAATGAAATAATCATAGTTGACATTTGTTTATAATACGTTAGAAGTTTATACATTGTAAGAATACACTTAGACACTTAAACACACAATAACATATGGCACATATAGCTATAATGTATTCATGCAGTAGTGAATTAATGTAATATATATAAAACAATGTTTTTCAAAATATCTTACTTTTGAAAAGCAGACTGAAGCACATGCTCATTATGGAAATATTTAAAACATATTGCAGCGGGCCTACACATTGTTATAAAGTACTTCATTAAACCCTATATATATGAAAATGTCAGTAAAATCATAAAAATCTATGATCGCAAATACAGAATCAATCGTTCTGACAGTAATTGTGTAAGAATATAAATCTTTCTGTGGGTCGAATGGAAAGCATCACGTCCAGACAGCAGAAGAGACTGAATCTGTTCAGTTTGATTGACAGGAATCATATATTACACCTAAATATGATGATCACATTAAAACACTGACTCATTCTCTTCATAATGAAGAGAATCAGTCAATCATGATATTGTGTTATTAGTGTTTGTGTTGATCAGTGTTGTG
>NW_015540479.1:0-4315 GCF_001515605.1 Sinocyclocheilus anshuiensis | reverse complement strand
TATGGGGGAGGGGTCAAGCAACACAAGCAAGCAACGCACAAACTGCTCAAGAGTTGTGCCGGTGAACGTCAGTCAATTTCACAATAGCGAAGGTGAAAGTAAAAAAAATGACGGAGCTTTCTAATGCTTCCTTAAACGCGCATATTCTCTGAGACAATTTAATGAGAGACGAAACTACTTCAACATATGCAGATAACGGTCTTAAATGATTCCCTTAATATATCACTTGTGGCCCGTATAGTGAAAAACATGAGAAGAAACGTATTTCCCATTAAACAGGTGGTTTTTGAAAATCGGTGCACAAAATAAAGCTGCTCTTAATTTTAATTGATGACTGCAGTGTTAATAATTTTAATTATAGGCCTGTAATTCATTGTATAAATGAATAGACCTGTTAAAAAAAAACTTTTTAAACATTTTCAGTGAAGAGTAAGCTAATACCCTAAACTTTAATTATCCTCACAGCGCGTCATGCGGGGCAATAATTTAATGTAATTTAATAATAAAAGTAACCTAATAATAATAATAATAATAACAATAGGCCTAATAATAGGAAGAATGTAACAGGCCTACATAAATTGGAAATGCTAAGTCCTCTTAATATTGCCAATTTTTGATGCTTTTGACAATATCTCTGGCTATCGTTGACACATGATAGGACGCATCTCAGCACGGGGAGGTTATTGCGGGGCCCCCCGCAGTGCGTGCCCGTCCGCTATGCCACTGTGTGGAAATAGTTATGGTTAATAGTTAAATATAGTGTGGAAATAATGTCGGCACTTTATCTATTGTAAAAAAAAATGGTTAGAATGTACCATGTTTTCCTGCCAGTTGGCATTGAGAGTGACTGACACTTGATGGTCAGAAAAAATGACTAAATAGATAGTGTAAAAAAAATAAAATAAAACAATTAAAAAAGAAAGAAATCCCTACTTTCTCTCTTTTCTATGTGCGTTCATATTGTATTAATTTGTAAATGTCATATTTGGCATTAGAAGTTATATTACTAATAACTGGCATATGAAGTTTATTACCACAGACATTTTTTTTTGCCTTTTTCGAAGCTGCTGTAGCCTATGTAAAAAACACACGGTGGCTGAATTTGCATGCTATTTAGATAGCTGAAGTTTATAGACGTTCATTACTTTCACTCAGTTTAATTAGTTTTTTAGCACCCCCTCTGAACTGTTAAGCCCCTCCTATCCTGGAGCCGCCACTGGTTATTTTACCTACAGATCGCTGCATTTCTTACAGATTTCTGCTCATTCGAAATCGGATACAGATGAAGTAGCACCGTAAGATTACATTTGTTTGAATGCATTAGGCTATTGAGAGAGCGATTGCGTGTAAGTGCTGTACCTGTTTAAATCATGCTTTCGCCTGAGAATATTCAGTGGGCTATCTAGAAGGAACAAACTAATTCCTTGAGAACTATAGCTTCCCGCTCATGTCCATTGCCGTCATCATAGCCTTCACATTCTTTCTGATTTGAGTGATCCTTCTCTATCAAGCTAGCTAAATGTGTTTATCGTGTGAATTCTTGCTAAATATGCAGTTATATTACGGGCCGTTTGCATGAATTGTACTCGTGATGGAGCGGTGGTGTGGAGAGCTATTGGAGCGAGTGAAAACCACGATGCTCCGACTTTTAAAAACTCCGCTCCTCCCGCCCAGTCAAAATCCCACCGCTCCGCTCACATACTCTGGTGTGTGTGTTGATCTGTCAGGCTCCTGCATGCAGACAGATCGCACGACGACGGGCTTCTCTTTCCGCTCTGAGCAAAGCGAAAGGAGCGTGTAAACTCGTGAAAACGCATTGATTGGCCATCCAGAAAACATAAACACGCCTCCTGAGTATCGCTCCTCCTTTCTCAGCATAAACACTGTGTTGAGCGAATGTATAATATATACTTTATTATGGAACATGTCTCTTGGGAAGTCATGACATACACAGTATGCATATGATAAACTATTTGCTAAATGTTATATCCATGAACAACACATTTTCAGAGAACACTATACCTATTAATCTATCTCTCTCTCTCTTTCTCACACACGCACACACACACACACAAAATAAAAATAAAGACAAGATAAAGGCAAATACAACTTGCAAAGATTTATTTAATGTAGCGAAAACTCAGCTCACTGTGAATCTTTCGAGATATTTTGTGTAATGTTTTCATGGCATGAAAGAAAGAAAGAAAGAAAGAAAGACAGAAAAGGCCTAGAAGTGTGGAATCATTTTATTAAACACCCTTTTGAATGCGTTTTTGCAGAGCCTTGCTTTTAGATGGATGACGTCTATATCTAAGGAGGTTATTGTTCAACAATATCTAGATCAAAATTACTCTTCAGTGCTCCATATCTTCACAGATGGTTCTAAAGATCCTACATCAGGAAATTCAGCTGCAGCTGTATATATCCAAAGATTACAAGTCAACATTCAGAAAAGGATAACTAATTATCCGTCTTTACAACAGAGCTAATAGCAATTGTATTAGCTATTCAATGGGTGGAGGAAGTTAAGCCTACAAGGGTCATTTGTTCAGATACCTTGTCAGCTTTAAATAGTTTAATAAGTGAACAATCAACATCAAGAAAGGATTTAATCTATGAAGTACTTATAAATCTGTTTAGGATTCAGGAAATTGGTATAGTCTTGAGGTTCCTATGGGTACCTGCACATGAAGGAGTACAAGGAAATGAAATAGTCGATAAACTGGCCAAACAAGCAATGAAACATATGAACGTTGAGGTACAAATTCCACTGAGTAAAGTAGAAATAAAAGGAAGAATGAAAGAACACATGAATAAAAAGTGGCAGGAAATGTGGGACAAGGATTTAAAGGGCAGACACCTATAGGCTACAATATCCAAAAACAAGTTGGCAAAGGGAGAATATGCTTTAACAATAGAAAAGAAGACATAATTATTACTCGACTTCGAATAGGACATTCTGGTTTAAATCATTCATTATTCACAATAGGGAAACATCAGTCAGGATTATGTACTACATGCAGTGAAGCAGAGACTATTGAGCATGTACTTCTACATTGTGCAAGTATATACCAAAGAAAGAGAGGAGTTAAGAAATTGAGAAACATAGGAGTATTAAATTTCACTATATTAAATCTTTTAAGTTGTGCCTCAGGACAGACAAGTATTATGAAAGAAATTCTTAACAGGATTAAAAAGTAGAATTTAAATTTCATATTAAATACTACCCCCCCCTCTTTCGCGTTAATGTTTCACACTTCAGTCCAGTTGGTGGCGGTAATACACCATAAGTTGGCTTGTCAACTGCCATTAAATCGTAGAAGAAGAAGATGGATGACGTGCGCATGCGCGCTACCAATCACCAGCTGACGTATTTCCTGGGCGAGTGTGCGGAACTGGATGGCGCCCGCTAAATGAAAACAGAACCGTGCAACACGTGGATATGTTTGGCATGGAGACAACGTTTTTTTATTTAATTTCTTTTTTGGCCAGTACTTTTGTGTTCGTGCTTAATCTGTTGCAGAAATAGCCGGTGTTTCATAAGCACCCGTCAAGGCTGCGCAAATCAGTGATATTCGACATCGTGCAAGTCTCCCGTGGTAGGAATACATGAGAGTTCACCAGATCAGTGGATTAAACAAGTATGGCTCTCAGCAGCGAAGACGACACAACCCAGCTTGCGTCGCCGAGCTCGCGGAAGAATGCACCGGTTGTGGCGCACGTTGGAGATCTGATCGACATTGATCCGCACTCGGAGCTCATCTTCGAAACTCCCCCGCCTGATGTTGTTGACTCGATCAATGAGTGTTTTGAGCAGTTCACCAGCACCGTGGAGAAAAGAAGTGATGCTACAGTCCACCAACCTTCTTCGGACAGGTAAAACAATACTTGTAGACGTGCGGTTGTGTTGCTTCTATTAATCTTTAAATATTTTGCCTCGTATACCTCAGTGAGAGGCTAAACATACACTGGAATCAATTTAACCTAAGTCAGGTGTTTTCAACCTTTTTACATGAGGACATAAATACATGAACAACATCTCCAGAACTGCTCTGACTTCCTCTAAGAGTCACTTCATGAGCATTTGACGGTTTCATTGGAGTAAAACTATCTTCATATCATTTACATAGACCTACAGAAACAAGTTCCTCATGGCAACCCGTCAAAATATAAGTTTGGGTTAGCTTAATGAAATTATCAGAAATATATTACTGTGGTGCAGTATGATGTACATAATACTACTCAGGGATGAGCGTTTTCCGTCGCTATGACGGATTTCCGTCGATTGGAAAAAATGAGGGGAAAAGAAACATGT
>NW_015540478.1:4556-9117 GCF_001515605.1 Sinocyclocheilus anshuiensis | reverse complement strand
CAGTCCAGTTCTTTTTCTCCACAGCCCAGGTAAGACGCTTCTGACTTCGTCTCTGTTTCAGGAGTGGCTTAACAAGAGGAATACGACATTTGTAGCCCATGTCTAGGATTCGTCTGTGCGTAGTGGCTCTTCAGTCCACTCCTTGTGAAGCTCCCCCAAATTCTTGAATGGATTTTGCCTGAGTAAGCCATAATCATCAAAATTTCAAGAAATAAAGGCTTGAAATATTTCACTCTATGTGTAATGAATCTATATATGTGTTTCACTTTCTGAAATGAGTGACAAAAAATATTGACCTTTTTCATGATATTCTAATTTTTTGAGATGTACCTGTAAGTCTGCTATAAACAGAGTCAGACGGTGGAAACTACAGTCAGAAATATACATCTTAACATGTCTGCATGTAAGATTTTTAAACATGATCTTAATTTCTTATTTCTTCATAAAAAGTTTACATGTTTTTATTTTATGTATTACATAGGTTTGTTCATTGTATGGTCCTGTAATGGCTGAAACTTTGGCAATACTAGTCATGCTAAAAATCTTTATTTGAAATGACTTGAATGGGGAGAGAGAGAGAGAGAGAGAGACTGTCAAAATAAATGTAAAGCCAGAGCCCGAAAGGGGAACAGAGTCGCGTGACACACAGTGATGAAGCTGGTATGTGTTTGCAGCACACAAGCCACAGCTGACTCCACTGTGATGTGACCCCCTCTCTCTCACACACAAGTGCGCGCGCACACACACGCACGCACGCACGTACACAGACACTATGCGCAAAACTCCGCATTTGAACAGTCAATAGCAAATACTTAAACTAATAACAAAACAGTAGCTGATTCAGAAGCGCCAGATTGTCATAGCAAAGTCAGAATTACCTCCTCTCCTAGGTTCACGAAACGGTCGTCCATAAAATGCATTGCTGTTCTGTTGTAAGTAATCTTAAAGATTCCTAAATGCATCTACTTTCGGAAGGCCAAATAAAGTGCTTTTGCTTTCGCCTAGAAACACACAGCGTCTCCCTGACATGGCTGCATCAACACTAACTGCGGTTACTGAAACCACGCCTTCTTTCTTTGCGTGCACATTTGGGCGCATTATGCAAATATTCCCACATAGTGACCTAGATATGTGGGGGCGTGTTAGAACGAGCCATTTTAGGGGGGTGTGGCAGAGTCTTAACTTTGATAAAGAATATCTCTTTGGTTTTGAGACTTTAGTCTTTGCAACTTCAGGGATCTTATCTATGCACAATCAGCTTGTAACACTCCAAAACCCCTTTGAAACAACAGGGAAATACAATTTGTACAATACAATAAGCATGTAGAACTATATAGTGGAACGCTTGAGTACCATGCTTATGTTTATCTTCAGCAAACTGTATGGATCAGGAATTAATGAATCAGATTAATTAAATAAAAATACATAAACAATACAAAATATATTTAATATTTGCAAACACAACAAAGAAAAGAAAACGTGTGGAACAGAAACAGAATTGTTAAGGCACTAACACATTATCAGAATCATTCATCCTTCAATTTTAAACAAAATTCCTGTTTCAAGATCACATTCTGTTATACAATAAGAGCAACACAGTGCAAACAGCAAGAATATAAAAGCACAAAACAGTGTCTCTGACACCAGAATGAAACAATGAAAGCTGTAACAATTTAGTTAAAATCACTTTTGAAACTTTTACACATTTATTTCTGACACTGTTCTCTATCTTCAGTCAAGACAGGAGAGAATAAAGCAGCTTGAATTTTTTTTCTACAGCCAATGACGAAACCGGCTATAAGCATTATTAATACAGCTACTATGATGTAAACCCAGAGCAAAGACGACGATGTCACCACATCTGTTTCTGGTTTTTGGGTTTCTTGATCAGCTGATTTGGTTCCATTTTCTGTTGTTGTCTCTGCAAAGAAAGAAAGAAATAAAGAAAAAGAAAGAAAGATAGCTGCAATGTGACAAATGCAACAGATCTGTCTGTAATGTTTATACATCAGCATTCAGAATGAACAGAACATTACTAGCGAGCTTTATTTTTTATTAATATATCAATTAACCATTACTACACACCGTTGATGATCAGCTCCACAGTCTTATGTTCAGATGAGTGTGCGATGAGACAGGTGTATTCTCCTGCATCAGCGTGATTGAGAGCAGTGAGTCTGATGTTGAAGATTCCTCTCTTATACTCTTCAAGGAAAGTTTCAGTTCTGTTCTTGTATCGTGGCTCCTGTTGCTCTACTGAATTTTTACCCTTGATTATATCATACACAATCTTGCTGCCATTGTGTCTCCAAAACACATCAATGTCTTGAAGTTTATGATCATGTTGAGTTGAAGAACACGGCAGGACAACAGAACCACTAATAACACCCTCTACTGTGACCTGCAGACACACTTAAATCACACAAACTGTAACTGTAAATACACAATATAACATTCATAAACATTTGTTTGTTTGTTTTAATGCCATGCCAGATTATTTGGCAATTCATGGCAAAAAAACATACTTTAGTTAAATTTTAAATACAAAATATATTTGACACATTTTGCTAAACATCATACAACATGTATTAACTTGTTTAAATCCTTTTCAAGGGTATAAACAAAATAAAACTAGAAGAAATCTAGAAATATTACAATCCAGTAAATGTTTTACATGAATATTAAATATGTCACTCAGATGCTCACCTTTGTGTATCAGCACTGCAGACACACACATGAAGTAGAATCTGTAGAAACAGAAATAATTTCCAATAATTTCCTGTTGCTAAACCAGTAGATCACCACACTAGCAATAAGCTCATCTGAGATGATCACATGATCACCACAAGGTGCATGCTGGTTAGAAATACTTTCTGACTCAATACTGTGATCAAATGCTCGTGAGAGCCAGATGGTGTAGTTTTTAGAGGAAGCTTCAGTTTACCAGCTGAACAAACTAAAAGCATGATGGGAAATTCTGACGATACAACTTAACCCATATCGCTTAAGAACGAGGTTTGGTTTCATAAAACATGTTAGTCTTTTCCTACTTGAATTAAATTTAAATTAAATTTCCTACTGTAGTGTACATCCAAGACGAGGTGTTTGGCATCTAAATGCCAAGTTCTTTAATTCTCATACAACACTCATTAGGGAATTTTTAGGCACTGATACTGATTATTTAGAATGACATCTGTGATACCCATACCAATAGTTTGGTGGTTCTGCTTTTTAATACCTTGTTTCAAATGAAAATAGTGTTTATTCTCCCCATATCAGTCTCACTTCTAAACAAAAAACACATTACTCACATTATCATTCTTAACTTAATGTTATTTCTCAATTTCTAAACTTTTTAGACATTCTTAACTCTTATTAACATTAACCAATAAGCCTCCTGTTAGGCACACAATCACTAATTTCCTTTACTATACAGAGAATCAATCAATCTATCATCAAGTGTGATGAAAACCATTACTTTATTTTTCTGAAGAGCTTACAAATTTCAATACTGTTATATTTCTGTTCTGATGATACTTTTAATTAAAATCCTGGCCGAAATAAATAAATTAAAAAGTTGCCGTCTGATTTAAATAAGTAAATACTTAAAATTTTAGGACTGAATCATTATTGCAATGATTAATATGTTTCTGGCATGTTGTAAGTTTGGCAACGATTATTTTAACTCTTAACTCTAACTGATGTAGTGCATACATTTTTATTTCTCAAACAACCATGTCAGAAGATGTACTTGTGTCTATATTCCAGAATGACAATACCAAGATTTATCAGGCTTCAATTGTGAAAGATTGGCCACCACAGAACCTGCAGACTTTACCCTATTGAAAATCTTTAGGATGTGCTGGAGTCGACAAGTACATGAAGCTTTGTGCAGTAAAGCATTTTCATTCAGATTGGACTTTTGAACCGACTATAATTAGAGTACAATGCTTCATGTAAACGCACCTACTGTTTCGCAGCTTAGGTCCAATTGTTATCCTAGAATAATGTTGTGAGTGCGTGTTGAACATGGTTGATTAAGAAATGAAAAGTTACACACTGCATCAGTTAGGGTTAAAAGTTTATCTAATTAATTATCGAATTAATTAGTTAGTTATGGAAAAAAAGATTTTAATGCAATTATTGCACTCGCCCCACATTTGTCATCTTACATTTCATAAGTTGTGTTAGACCAAAGTCCCTTGATTTGACTAGAAGTGGCTCTGCGCAGACCGATCGGTGTATGACATCAAAGTCTTGCGAGAGCCATTCGAAAGCTTACTCTCTATAGCTCTCGCAGTAATTTGATGTAATACAGTGGAGTACCACACATTTGTGAGGCCCCTTAAGAGACCATCCAATATAATGATACACATCTGATTTCTTTCTCAACTGTTTACGTTCATTTAAAGGGGTCATATGATGCGATTTCAATTTTTCCTTTCTCTTTGGAGTGTTACAAGCTCTTGGTGCATAAAGAAGGTCTGTAAAGTTGCAAACACTAAAGTCTCAAATCCAAAGAGATATTCTTTATAAAAGTTAAGAGTCAACCACGCCTACC
>NW_015540478.1:3246-4275 GCF_001515605.1 Sinocyclocheilus anshuiensis | reverse complement strand
ACAATCAGTAATTATGTCCCCACTGGATGCAACAAATGCCTCGTCTGTAATGGGTTTTATTGGTTTTGTCTCGTCGCACACGGCATCGTCACGGCGACACGGCATCACAGTCATAGTTTCATCCCTTTAGAGTGTCGCTGTGACCGTCTTTTTGCAGTAAAGGATCTGTCAAAGTTTGATGAGTGGGAAGATGACATGAAGCGACGCAAGGTTAGCTGCATTGAAAACAGATGAGCGCACATGTGCATACAGCTCCTGATCGGGCGAAGTTCATGAGATTTTGTCCACAGAATGATAAGAGCACACGTTTTAAATTTTTTTTATTTCATACTCAATATTTTAACTTAAAGGGGTCATATTAAGCGATTTCAATTTTTCCTTTCTCTTTGGAGTGTTACAAGCTCTTGGTGCATAAAGAAGGTCTGTAAAGTTGCAAAGACTAAAGTCTCAAATCCAAAGAGATATTCTTTATAAAAGTTAAGAGTCAGCCACACCTACCTAAAACGGCTCGTTCTAACACGCCCCCACATGTCTACGTCACTATGTGGGAAGATTTGCATAACGCTGCCCAAATGTTCACGCAAAGAAAGAAGGCGTAACTTTTATTCTCGCTGTAGTATTGTTGTTGCCGCTGCCATGTCGTGAAGGCGCTGTATGCTTCGTTGTGAAAGCGAAACTACCTTGTTTGGCCTTCCAAAAGAGGACGATATCTGCTTCGTCATGCCTAGAGCTGATCCATGCTGGTCGCTGAGGAAATACTTCAACATCACGCTGTGGATCGCCGGATCGGCAGAGTCCAGCCCGGGGTCGTCACATGTGGTTGCCGCAGGCATCACAATATGGTAACCCTTACCATATTGTGATGCCTGTAACATTTCCGTCACACACTTGAGGTATTCAGGCAATCACAACGAACTGGATAGCTGGCCAATCAGACCGATGAGCTTTGTAAAAATCTATGCGTTTCAGAAGGGCGGGGCATAGAGGAGAAACAATAACGTACAGTATGTGGAAAATAATGTGTTTTTT
>NW_015540478.1:0-2797 GCF_001515605.1 Sinocyclocheilus anshuiensis | reverse complement strand
CCGCATAAACATTTCATTACACCAAATACACAAAATAATGTTCTTTTTAGCAGCATCATATGACCCCTTTAAGCGCTGCAAGCCATGCATACAGCGCCCGACATGACAGATTTTCTGGTACGCAAAACAAGTACTTTAAGGAAATTCCTTAGCTTTTTGCCGCTACTGTAGCAGCCAACAACAGCACAGCTTAACCCTCCGCACATTTATATTTAGTTATATTGAAAAAATTTCAATTCAGTCGATCTTTTTTACCCCGTTTTAATAGGGCTGGACGATATGGCCAACATTTGTATCACGATATATTTCTTAATTTCGGTTGATACGATATAAAATATTTTTACTATTTAAAATAACTGTTTTCTATTTGGAAATATTTAAAAATGTAATTTATTCCTGTGATTTCAAAGCTGAATTTTTAGCATCATTACTCCAGTCACATGATCCTTCAGAAATCATTCTAATATTCTGATTTGCTGCTCAAAAAACATTTATTATGTTGAAAACAAATGAGTAGTAGTTTTTCATGTTTTTTTGATGAATAGAAAGTTCAGAAGAACAACATTTATCTGAAATAGAAATCTTTCGTAACATTATAAATGTCTTTATCGTCACTTTTGATCAACTTAAAGCATCCTTGCTAAATAAAAGTATTATAAATAAAAAAATTCTATAACCTCCCCCCCCCAAAAAAACCAACAAAACAAAAACATAATACTGACTCCAAGCTTTTGAATGGTAGAGTGTATAATGTTATAAAAGCTTTTTATTTCAGATAAATGATGATCTTTGGATCTTTCTATTCATCGAAGAATCCTGAAAAAAAAATGTTCTCAACTGCTTTAAATACTGATAATCAGCAAATCAGCATATTAGAATGATTTCTGAAGATTTAAAATTATTTTAAATAGTAAAAATATTTCAAAATTGTACTGTTTTTGCTGTACTTTGGATCAAATAAATGCAGCCTTCGTGAACAGAAGAGAATTCTTAAAAAAAAAAAAAACATGAAAAATCTTACTGTTCAAAATCTTTTGACTGGTAGTGTAGGCTGATTATTCTTATAGATTGAAACAAATGTGCTTCAGCCAGGATACAGAATATGAAAAGAATATTTTCGATGCTATCGAAACTTTTCTGAAGACAGTCGGTTCCCTTCAGAGATACATTCATATAAAACGCCCGCGACATGTTTTGATTTTGAAACGTGCAGTGCTCATGTTTATTCAACGAAGTCAAACGGCACAAATAAATCAATGTATGGGAAACACTGGTAATGTATATCGAAATATCGGAAATGTGTTTAAAAATCATATCACCGTTATTGAAAAAAATTATATCACGATACATATTGATATTTAATTATTGTCCAGCCCTACGTTTTAACATGGATTTCTATGGAGAAATGCCTAGCTGTCGGGCAAGACGCCAGATAGCAGCGACGGCACATAATATCCGGGTTCTGATTGGTCAGATCCCCTGTCAATCAAGCTCCCTGCGAACAGTCAATTAACAACAGAATTTTCATTTTTGAGTGAACTATCCCTTTAAGACATTTACTGCCACCTAACAGGCAGTGTCAGTTATTATTTAGAGTATAATTTAATTAAAATATTTATATTTACATATTAATAAAAGATCTGAAAAAAAAAAAAAAATCCATATTAATAAAAAATAATTAAAGAGATAGTTCACCCAAAAATGTAAAAAGTGGGAAAAAATAACACCGTAACAAAATATTGGCTTTAAATTATCTTTTGTGGGTAATTTTACAGCCAAATTTGATGTGTAATTAATAAGGGATTAATTTGATTAATTAACCACCACACTGTGTAATTAATGAAATTAAACATTTAAATTTTACAGCCCTAGTTAAAAGACTTCTTATAAAACGTATAACATGCCAGAAACATATTAATCACTGCAATAATTATTCAATCCTTGATTTAAAATCCAAATGGTGACCTTTTTTCAGGCAGTGTATATTTCCTATAATTAGTGTATTAACTGGGATTTTTCATAGTCATTGTTCAATACGCATCAAAACAAATTAGCAAATATTTTCATTTATTTCGCGTAACAATATATTAGATGTTGAATCATCCTTATGCACCTGTTAAACTCATCTCTAAATATGTTATAATTTATAATAAATGTTCTCAAGCGGGGATCTTAACCCATCTTATCCTACTGGTAAAGCCTTGAGAACTTTGAACGCACTGTAAGATTTAATTACTATCAAACAAACATGCACTGGGACACAAAATACAGTAATACAAAATGCAAATGTTAACTGCTAATAACTAAATCAAAATAATAACTAGCAATTTTCCCACAGATACACATGCAAATAGTTAGTTAATTAATTGCTGTGTAATGTAGGCCTATTAATGACGTCCAAAGGCTTTGTTTGTTCATTTTAGTTTCAATACACCAGTCACGGGGGAAAAACACAAAACAAACAAGGCCAAACTAAAATACGAGCACGCACGCAAACTGTCTTTTTAAACTGATCGCGGCAGGTTCAAAGTCAAATATGTGGGCGTATGACGTGTTTGGGGTAAACAAAATGTCGTTAAAAAATCACAAACATACCTGATGATCATGGTTAATCAATAACGTATTGCACGGAACCGAAAGTAGGCTGTGTCTCCTTTTTCACGTTTCCGGGGTTTCAATGCAGCGGAAGTTGTCATAGACGGATAAACTGTACGGCAAAGTTCTGATGAATGAGCTTTCGTTTTGTATTTTATTTTTTTTTACTTATTGCTATATACATGTTATTATTATTTTGCTC
>NW_015540477.1:0-519 GCF_001515605.1 Sinocyclocheilus anshuiensis | reverse complement strand
CATAGAACCAACCAAACATATAGGTTCAGCATAGGAGACGGAAATACAGGAAAATTCCTACCTAACCTCAGTCAGGTGGAGAGCTGATGGTTATAGGGGAATTAGGAGCTAAGGGCAGATGTAAGACCCCCGAAGTAAATGAGTAGATACTCAAGTATCACTCTGATCCGGACGAAAGCGCTGATGCCTTGTCTGGATCACATCCCTAGGTCTTGCCTACCTCCCTTTGACCCGCGATTCCTTCTAACCCTACCCGCAGGCGAGGGAGGAGCACGAGCCGCGACACTAGCCTCCTACCCCTACCCGCAGGCGGAGGAGGCGCGCGAGCCGCGACACTAGCCTTCTGTGCCCGTCTCTGATTCTCAGACCGAGACGGACCAGGACCCCTATGCTGTTCGGGCTTAGACCTGGACCATCGTGAAATGAAGGACTGAAGGCCGCTGAGCACGCCTTTGCTTCCCTGAACTTCTCGATCACCGTCTCAACAGAGGTAACCAAAAATATTCGGAAGGCGAAACC
>NW_015540476.1:234-566 GCF_001515605.1 Sinocyclocheilus anshuiensis | reverse complement strand
ATTATCACTCAGAACTTACTAATGGTTCACAACAGGCTCAATCTCCGAGGAAGTGAAGTCGAAGAGGGAGAAGGAAGATGGAGAGCATTCCTATTCCGATTATGCTTATTACTTGGTGCTCAGGACTATAGTTATGCCCTAGTATTTGTCTAGATGACTTGTGCAACAGGGTCATAAAATTAGAGCCCATGTTGAAAATAAACAAATCAAAAATAAAAGTGTCTCTGGTTCCTTTTGAGGTTCAGAGAGAACATCAAACCAAAGTGGAACAAAAGGGGGCATAACATGTAAATGGATTTAAAATGAGCTGACTGCTATTATTAAAACAGGGT
>NW_015540476.1:0-136 GCF_001515605.1 Sinocyclocheilus anshuiensis | reverse complement strand
TGTGTTGGGCAACACACCATGGCTGGTCACAGCTGCTGCGTGTTCAGCTCCCATGCCGAGACCATACCATGTGCGTACCGAGCGTGTCATTCACTGTTCTGTCAGGACCACTATCGTCAAAGATGATTGACAATTA
>NW_015540475.1:0-851 GCF_001515605.1 Sinocyclocheilus anshuiensis | reverse complement strand
CGTATATAAGAGGCGGCTTTTGTGCGTGCGCTTTGTGTGTGTGAGCAGAACAGAAAACAGCGCGCGAGTGCAGAAGTGAGTTCTATTTCGTCTTCTTGCAGTTGAATCTTTTGAAATCACAATAAATGCACATACAGGAATCGAGAAGCAGAATCGAAATTAAGAAGTAATTCGATTCCTGACCTCACGTATCTAATCTGATTTCCAAAATTGGAATAGCTTTTCGATTCCCAACTAGGGATGTAACGATTACCGGTTTGACGATAAATCGTGATAAAATAGTATTACCGTTTCATATTTTAATTATCACTATAACCGTATTTGATTACCGCGATTTTAACAACTGAGGATAAATACATACTGTACTGCACAGGGATCCAGTGTGCGATCAAATGGGCGCATTTTGCTAGAATTTTTTCTGCCAGTGCGACTAAATTTTGTGTGCGGTCGCACTGGCGCCACCACCGCATTGTTTAACTCATAAGCGCTGCATTTCTGTTGCATGTGAGAAACATCAAACGGCAAACGAAACCGAAAGCATAACGAAACCGCGCAACTCGTTTGAGCTGCGCAGCGCTTAGAGTGTAGAGCCTGGTTTATACTCGCCGCGTCAGGAGCGCGAAAGCGCTTCGAGTGTAGAGCCTGGTTTATACTTGCCGCGTCAGGAGCGCGAAGCTGCATGCAGAAAAAATGACACGAATATTGAGGAAACGATGGATGGGTTTCATGCTAAAGTAAAGTAAAAGACCGCTTCTTAAACCAAAGGTGAACATGTTGGTATTCTTGTGTGACAAAAACATGCAAGGACTGTCAACGACAGCAAGTTTAGTTTTACTTTTCTTTTTGTTTTC
>NW_015540474.1:677-1915 GCF_001515605.1 Sinocyclocheilus anshuiensis | reverse complement strand
ATATATATATATATATATATATACACACACACACACACATATAGATATACATAAAACATGCAACGAAACGGTGTGCTCACAGTATACTGTAGTGTATGTTTTCATATCATTTTTTCATTATCATTTCATATCATTACTAAGTAATTAATTTGTTGACTAGATGCTGCATTAGTGGAGAAAGAACAGCAGTATGTTTGTTATCAATGCCGAGAGGACGCAAACATTAGCAGCACCTCAAATGGTTAAAACAACCAAAAAAACACACACAAGTCCGACCCAAATGTTTAATGTCATGATTGTTACCATCTATTTGCATTAGTTTATATCCAGCTGGTCACATTATTGCATTTGTTAGCCAGCAAAGTTGCAGATTTAAAGATGTGACGCGAGAAAGCAAACTCTGATATGTTGATTCAGTCAACTGAGCGCCAGTCACACAGTTTTCCATTAAATTACATTATATTTGTCCCAAATCATAATGACTTCACTCTAGGTTGTAAAATTGTGTATTGTGCATTTTTCAGCGAAACGTTTGTCTTTCTGTGGCTCTAATAAAGTCTGTGTGCTTCATTTATAGAGCTATAATATAGGTCGCGCTTTCTCTTTCCGTTTGCTCCGTTTTTTTAAACACCGAACTTCAAACTCATCCATGCCAAATTGTTCATTCTTGAAGTAAACTTGTGTCAGTTTGGTGATTAAATAAACCGTTTTAGACCGCTGCTTGAGTTGAACACGACCCGTCGGGAGTGTGTGTGATACCGGTGAGTTCTCCTAGACTCAGCGCTGCATAAACTGTTTTAGACCGCTGCTCAGGTTGAACGCGACGCGTCCGGAGTGTGTGTGATACCAGTGAGTTCTCCTAGACTCAGTGCTGCACTTTTATTTTGATTAGATAATCATCAAGTGTTCAAGAATAGAAGCAGATAAAGTGTGAGAGTATACATACAATATCCATATGTATATAATTTTAATTCTATAGCCTTTGTGTATATATTTAAAGATGTGCATCTTTAAGCATGACAGTTGAAATGAAATGGTAACACTTTAATATAAGAGTCCATTTGTAGCATTAAGATTAATGAAAGTATTGTTCCTTGTTAGAGCGTGTTAATTTCAACATTTACTATTAAGAAGACCATTAGACAGCTGCAGCTCATCCAGAACGCTGCTGCCAGGATTCTGACTAGAACCAGAAAATCTGAGCATATCACACCAGTCCTCAGGTCCTTACACTGGCT
>NW_015540474.1:0-150 GCF_001515605.1 Sinocyclocheilus anshuiensis | reverse complement strand
TTCTTTTCTTTTATGTAAAGCACTTTGAATTACCATTGTGTATGAAATGTGCTATATAAATAAACTTGCCTTGCCAAACTTGCCTAGCCTATTACTATTATTATAATTTTTTTACTACTACTACTAGTATGGTTCAGTACTGTTTTTGTT
>NW_015540473.1:606-884 GCF_001515605.1 Sinocyclocheilus anshuiensis | reverse complement strand
AGTATTAATTTACATCTCTCTACAGAAAGGATTTTGCAGGTTTTATTAAAATGTTATTTAATAACATTAGTAAGCTATATAAGAATATTTGGTAACGCTTTAGATTACAACCCGCAATGTACTGCGTAAGTAAACAGAATTTACAGCGTAACTTTTTTGTAATTACAGTGTACCTATTACCTATTCAGTCCCTCCGTGTAGTTATAAGGGAACAATATGCGAAGTTTGGGGAATAAAGGAGTAATAATCTGTAAGATTACAAATTATTTCTACTGCAA
>NW_015540473.1:0-490 GCF_001515605.1 Sinocyclocheilus anshuiensis | reverse complement strand
TGAAACTAAGGGGTACCTATTCTAATATTACAGGGTATGTATGACCTCTTATATTTGCAAGCGATTAAGCAAAAACATACACTGTGCACTTTTTTATAGCCTATACATATAAAACACGCTGGTAATTGTTTCAATCCAAACGCTCGGTTGAGACTGTTGGGTTAGGAAGCTGGCTTGATTTGACCCAATTTGGGTTGATATCAGTAATAAGTAACCCGACGTTGCTGGGTTATGAATGTGGAGGATGTGAATGAGAGCATGCAGCAAGTCATGTGAGTTCAAACGTGAACGGCTCTGTGTGCGACGAAATCCGTGACTGCGGTGCTTAAGACGGGAACATGTGTGGAAAATAGGAGAAAACTAATCGAAGCGCAGACAAGGGACAACTTTGAAACTGTCTGGAGTGTGTTCCTTTAAAACTGCAGCAATGAATGTGGTGAGCGCGAACTGGAAACAGCTGGAATGGCACATGAGACGAGTCTATCCGTGT
>NW_015540472.1:16067-19543 GCF_001515605.1 Sinocyclocheilus anshuiensis | reverse complement strand
CGGTTCGATCCTCGACTGGAGCAGGCAAAGCTGGGGAACAATAGTCTGTACGGGGGAGGGAGGAGGAAAAGAGAGAAAAATTGAGAAATTGAGAGAAAATGAAGTGAAATGGGAGTTAATATTGACTCTGCTGCCCGTCAGAAGCTACAGGACACATATATTACATTATTAGTTTGAGAAATATGTCCATAGATAACACTTTGCTGTAATATTGCATGGGGCGCTGTGGATCCAAAGGTTGCCGGTTCGATCCCCGACTGGAGCAGGCATCTCTAACCAAAAACTCTAACTGAAATATTACGAATCATTTAATTAATCACTTATTAATTGATACAAATAGGACAATGGCTTATTACGAATGTCATACAGTCAAATATATGTACTTAGTGTACATAAGTGAACATACTTATGTAACAATGATATAGATAATAATTAACCTAATTTACATAGCAATGCAAGAAACATTTCTATCAATTAGTTGCACTAGCGGACACCTACACATGTATGTTTTGTTTTGACAAAAATTTATAAAAAGTATTCATATGTATTGTTTGTATGTATGTATGTATGTGTTTTACATGGCTTGAGAAAAAATACCCAATTCATTAATACTTTATATACTTCAATTAATCCTTTAAAAATGAAAGGAATTAGAATTGAAAGTTTGTACTTGTTTTCTCTGAGTGACTGTTAAATAAATAAAGATAAAGGCCTTGCTGTTTAAATATATTAAAAATTTATTACAAAACATACATCTTAATTATCTCTCTCTCTCTCTCTCTCTCTCTCACACACACAGTAAGCATATCACAGATACAAAGAAATTGAAGAAGGACAGATTGGTTTGTCTTGACTTAAAGACAAACCAATCTATTTCTTATCTGCCCTCTTCTTCCGCATCTCCTCCATCCACTGGTCAAGTGGAATACCAGCATTTTGGGGACAGTATATGTACCCATAATACTGGCTGTGGCCACTTTCTTTGTTCCGGGGCTGTTGGCACTGACTACATTTATTTTTGTCAACTTTCCGATTGTAAGGCCTCCGGGCAGGTGGTGGGGAGGAAAGGGGGCCAACAGGAGCAATCCGTTTGTATGCATTGACTTGTGGGGCCGAAAACACATACACAAGTGGGCTACTGGTAGGGTTGGGGCTGGAAACAGTAGACAAAGGGGCGGGTAGGTGGAGATGTCTGCTGAGGGAACAATAGCCTCTGAGCTGGCAACCTTGGGCAGGCAGACTGCAGAGAATGGGTGTGTTGGGCCGGAGCTGCAGTCTTCCTCTTGTCCACTGCTTGTCCTGCTGTACTTTGAGGCAAGTGGTAGTGATGTTGTGGTCCAGGCCGTGGTGGTGCAGCAGTGGGGCGTACCTGTACTGGTGGGAGAGGTACAGGAGCAACAGGAATGGAGGCAGGCAAGTTGACCCCTTGCAGCAGAATATTACATTCCTGCCTCTTCAGTCGCTTGTTGTGCCACTGAATAAGAGTTGTTTGATTAACATCAAACAACTGCAGAGTAGAGCTCTGCATGACTGCACCATTACCCAGGACCAGCTGTCTGATCTTGCTGTAGTCTCTGAGAATTAGAGTCCATCTAGTCAGTGCATATTTACCCTGTTTTTTTGGACTTTTATGGATGTCACAGAGTTTTACAAAAATGCACTCTACCAGACGACAGCAATCTGGCCACTGGGCAGGGGATCCTGTAGATCCTAGGACGCAACGTGACATGCTCTCCACACCTGGCGTAAATTCAGGTTTCTTTTTAGAGCACCTGAAGCGTCCTGTTGTCAGACGCGACTGGTGCCGTGCAGAGTACGCCACACGCTGCTGGTCATATGGTAGAAGGTTCTGCCACAGAGCTATGACGGTACTGGCCTGCTGGGAGTTAAGTGTTTGTCCAGTTTCATTCCTCAGTCCCACCAAGTACTGTGCCAGGCTGTCCACTCTGTCCATCCCTGGGATATTGCGCTCATCCACAGCCTGGCAAATATATGAATATATAAAAATAAAATAAAAACAATATCACAGGCAGAAAAATAGCACATCTTTCACACTGTTTACATGTCACAAAAGACCTACCAGCTGTTGCTGTGGTGCTGCAGGAGTCATGGCAGGTGGCCCAGAGGGACCTGTAGTTGGAGTAGTGGCAAGAGAGGCTGAGACGATGGAAATGTAAGGAGGAGCAGAGGCTAGGCTGGTGGGGACAGCTGTTGGGCCAGAGGGTGCAGTGGTCTGCTCATTTGCAACCTGTTAAATTTAATAATAAAAAATAATACTAATGAAATAAACATCAAAATAATACAATTACAAGCAAGACAATAACACCACTGATCCAACATGTCACAAAAGACTTGCCAGTTGTTGTTGTGGTGCTGCTGCAGGGGTGATGGGTGATGGCAGTGAAGAGGGACTAGCAGCAGCAGAGCAGGGACAAGCATGCCCAATCTGGAAAATATAATACTCTTTTAAAAACAGTTTTATAAAATGGATTTTAATTAGAGCTTATCTTTTAAATTATGCTTTTATTCATTTATGTATTCTTTAGATTTTTGTCATTGTCTTTCATCTCTGTCTATTTCATGATTGCATTGTGTATTTTTTTGTGATTTGAAAATGTGTTTTTGAAAAGTGATATACAAATACATTTTCTAATTATTATTATACAGTAATGATGATGATTAATATTATTACACAATAATAATTATTATTATAGTACAATATGTCTAAATTATCCAGAGCAACTGGGAAGTCCACTGACACAGTATAATAAAAAAAATAAAAATAAAAATGTGACAGGCATAATTACCAGTTGTTGCTCAAGTGCAGCTGTAGTGATATCAGATGCAGGCCCTGAAGGTCGTGCAGTGGTCTGGAGAGAGGTGGGAGTTGGAATGACGGCTGAGCTGGTGGTGGCAGGTGATGGACCAGAGGATGGGTCCAGTAGCCCAACGGTTGGGTCCAAACCAGAATCTTCAAAGCCCTCATCTTCCAACTCTTCCTCTGTGCCTACATCTTCCAGCATCTGCTCAGTCTCCTCTGAGTCAGGTTGGACATCCTGCAAGGCCCTCCCTGTCTGGCGGTATAGGTAATCTATACCTATTAGCTCCCCTGGGACAGACAAGAAAATAGAATAGAGGAAAATTTACTTTTCAGAAAATTCATAAGATCATTCTATTTTATTGATATAGAAAATAGCCTCCTGATGGAAAGCTTAAACTAACCAGTGTAAACAGCAGGTGGCTGAAAAGAGGGGACAAGCTTCCTTCCAAGCACCTTGACACTGTAGTTGACACAGTGAACAAGGTCACCTGAGTAGCTAAGCAGTGATGGATCCCCGACTGCCAGAGATGCAGCTTCACGGTCCTGGTTCCATCTGTAAAGGCCCTCAAGGAGGTACAGCTGGAAATTCAGGCTGTTGGCACTGGTTCCTTAAGATAGTACAATTATGAACAATATTGTTAGATTAACTTATTGT
>NW_015540472.1:9525-15595 GCF_001515605.1 Sinocyclocheilus anshuiensis | reverse complement strand
ATCTGTTTGTGAACTGGTTTGGTGACTTTAACGAGTGGGCTGTATGCATGCATTAGCATGACAGTGATGTGGTCAGAGGTGCCAAGATGGGGGAGGGCCTTGTAAGCTCCTCTCTGTGTGGTGTAAACAAATTCTAGAATGTTGTTTCCCCGAGTTGGAAAGTTTATGTGTTGGTGTATTTTTGGGAACACACTCTTTAAGTCTGCATGGTTGAAATCCCCAGCCAAGATTAGAAAAGCATCGGGGTGGGCTGTCTGCTGCTCACTGATGTGCTGGTACAGTTCATTTAGTGCCTCGCTCCTGTTGCTGTTGTTGGAGCTGGGAGGGATGTATACAGCAACGAGCAGTATGGCTGTATATTCCCTCGGTAGATAGAACGGCCGGCACTTAATAATCATAAACTCCACCAGGGGTGAGCAGTGTTTGCAGACCACAACAGCATCGCGGCACCACACGTCATTGATGTAAACACAAAGCCCTCCGCCGCGGGTCTTACCTCCCTCGACGCGAGCTCTGTCCGCTCGATAGCATGTCAGCTGATCGAGATGAATAGCGCAGTCCGGAACGCTGTTGTTGAGCCATGTTTCCGTGAACACAAAAACACAACAGTCTCTTACAGTCCTCTGAGTTGAGCGTAGTAGTCGGATGTAGTCCAGTTTATTGTCCAAAGAGCGTACGTTAGCCAGTACGATGGTGGGGATAGCTGGCTTGTGTGGGTTAGCCGCTAGCCTAGCCCGGATACCTCCGCGCTTACCCCTCTTCTGCTTCCTCTCACGCCGCTTGTGGCGCCTCTGCTGTGGGCGAGATGCAGTAGTGGGGGTCGGTGATGGTGTGGGCCTCCGGAGCAGACCAAGATCCCGCAGCTCTTCGGCGTGCGCAGAGTTTAACTCTAAAAATGTGGTTCTGCCGACATCGAGCAGAAACTCACGACTGTATGCACGCTTAGAGACAGATAGACGCGACGAATACGTACAAAAACACTGCGACTCACGAGACAAAAAACACGAAAACACCTTTCTGTCGGGAGAGAGAGAAGCCGCAGCGTGTGAACGCGCCGCCATCTTAAGGGACAGATTGGTTTGTCTTGACTTAAAGACAAACCAATCTATTTCTTATCTGCCCTCTTCTTCCGCATCTCCTCCATCCACTGGTCAAGTGGAATACCAGCATTTTGGGGACAGTATATGTACCCATAATACTGGCTGTGGCCACTTTCTTTGTTCCGGGGCTGTTGGCACTGACTACATTTATTTTTGTCAACTTTCCGATTGTAAGGCCTCCGGGCAGGTGGTGGGGAGGAAAGGGGGCCAGCAGGAGCAATCCGTTTGTATGCATTGACTTGTGGGGCCAAAAACACATACACAAGTGGGCCACTGGCAGGGCTGGGGCTGGAAACAGTAGGCAAAGGGGCAGGGGTAGGTGGAGATGTCTGCTGAGGGAACAATTGCCTCTGAGCTGGCAACCTTGGGCAGGCAGACTGCAGAGAATGGGTGTGTTGGGCCGGAGCTGCAGTCTTCCTCTTGTCCACTGCTTGTCCTGCTGTACTTTGAGGCAAGTGGTAGTGATGTTGTGGTCCAGGCCGTGGTGGTGCAGCAGTGGGGCGTACCTGTACTGGTGGGAGAGGTACAGGAGCAACAGGAATGGAGGCAGGCAAGTTGACCCCTTGCAGCAGAATATTACATTCCTGCCTCTTCAGTCGCTTGTTGTGCCACTGAATAAGAGTTGTTTGATTAACATCAAACAACTGCAGAGTAGAGCTCTGCATGACTGCACCATTACCCAGGACCAGCTGTCTGATCTTGCTGTAGTCTCTGAGAATTAGAGTCCATCTAGTCAGTGCATATTTACCCTGTTTTTTTGGACTTTTATGGATGTCACAGAGTTTTACAAAAATGCACTCTACCAGACGACAGCAATCTGGCCACTGGGCAGGGGATCCTGTAGATCCTAGGACGCAACGTGACATGCTCTCCACACCCGGCGTAAATTCAGGTTTCTTTTTAGAGCACTTGAAGCGTCCTGTTGTCAGACGCAGCGTACCTGTACTGGTGGGAGAGGTACAGGAGCAACAGGAATGGAGGCAGGCAAGTTGACCCCTTGCAGCAGAATATTACATTCCTGCCTCTTCAGTCGCTTGTTGTGCCACTGAATAAGAGTTGTTTGATTAACATCAAACAACTGCAGAGTAGAGCTCTGCATGACTGCACCATTACCCAGGACCAGCTGTCTGATCTTGCTGTAGTCTCTGAGAATTAGAGTCCATCTAGTCAGTGCATATTTACCCTGTTTTTTTGGACTTTTATGGATGTCACAGAGTTTTACAAAAATGCACTCTACCAGACGACAGCAATCTGGCCACTGGGCAGCGGATCCTGTAGATCCTAGGACACAACGTGTCATGCTCTCCACACCCGGCGTAAATTCAGGTTTCTTTTTAGAGCACTTGAAGCGTCCTGTTGTCAGACGCAACTGGTGCCGTGCAGAGTACGCCACACGCTGCTGGTCATATGGTAGAAGGTTCTGCCACAGAGCTATGACGGTACTGGCCAGCTGGGAGGTAAGTGTTTGTCCAGTTTCATTCCTGAGTCCCACCAAGTACTGTGCCAGGCTGTCCACTCTGTCCATCCCTGGGATATTGTGCTCATCCACAGCCTGGCAAATATATGAATATATAAAAATAAAATAAAAACAATATCACAGGCAGAAAAATAGCACATCTTTCACACTGTTTACATGTCACAAAAGACCTACCAGCTGTTGCTGTGGTGCTGCAGGAGTCATGGCAGGTGGCCCAGAGGGACCTGTAGTTGGAGTAGTGGCAAGAGAGGCTGAGACGATGGAAATGTAAGGAGGAGCAGAGGCTAGGCTGGTGGGGACATCTGTTGAGCCAGAGGGTGCAGTGGTCTGCTCACTTGGAACCTGTTAAATGTAATAATAAAAAAATAATACTAATGATTCTCTGGCGGGGTGCCGGCCTGTTTCCTGCCTCAGAAGGCCAGACCCCTACAGCAGCAAACTTTCGCAGGCGCGACATCCACTCCTCGTCGCCCATAGCCCTGTGCTTTTTGTGTTTGGAAGCCATCTTCCATTACTAGAGTAAATAAAATTGTAACTATTAAATTTAAATTTGTAACTATTCAGTACATGGTATAACCATATACGTGGGTAGTTTTAACTCACTACTATAAAAATCCTGTACATAGATAGCATTTGTAAATCAGCAAATTCTATTACATTTCACCTCAGTGTATAATATATTAATGCATAGTAGTATAGTAGTAGAATATATAGAAGTAATTTAGTACAATCATATTAAGTTTATCACACTGTAAAAAATGATAAGTTAACAACTTAAAAAATTGAGGAAACCCGTTGCCTTAAAATTATTAAGTAAATAATAAATTTTTAAAATAAGTTAAGTGAATTGTCAAGTTCACAACTTATTTTTTATTATTATTTACAACGGGTTTCTTCAATTTTTTTAGGTTAAGTCAACTTATCACTTTTTACAGTGCAGTTGGTAAACACAAAGTCTCCTGTTATAACAGGTGCAACACCTGAATACAACACAAAACTCATTAATTTTGGGTGTTAAAAGTGAACACAATATCAGGTATTGCTCCAACGGTATACCAACATTATAGATTAGTAATTATAACAATGTAAATCGTTTGTTTCTCTGTTGAAAATACGTTTCAAGTAGCTCCGTTAATTAATTAATTCATTCATTCATAGCTAGCTAGCGAACTAAATAAAACAACACCTTACCTAAAACAATGTAAAAGTTTATTTTAAAAAACTACGTTAACTCCTATAGGGGTTTTCTTAGTTTTAGCTAGCTAGTTAAATTGAGGAATCTTACCTGCGTGGATTAAATTCCCAAGACGCTAAGTTCAAAGACTGACTTAACGGTGGCTTTTTTCCCCAAAATAACTCACAAAAATATATAAAAATAACTCGCTGTGAGCGATGGGAGGCGGACTTAATGTGCATGCTCCTGCATCCCCTCTTCAGGATAGAAAAGGGCCACGGTGATTGGCTGTCATAAAATGCATAAAATGGAAATGGCGAAATCTGATGGGCTGTCATAAGAGAGAAATGCAGAGACGTGATTCGTTGATATTAGACAGATGCTCGGTCCTCAGGCACCACTATCGAAGGAATGGGGTGTTAGTCAGAACCTCAACCTATCAGGGTTCTGCAGCTCTACTGCTGGCCAAAAATCACTTCTGGTGCAGGAAGACGTGCTGGCTTTTTGAGGAGAAAAGCAAAAAGGAGCCCAGCTTCCCATACCGGGACTCGAACCCAGGCCGCCGCTAGTCCATATGGGAACTGCCCTGAACTGGCCACAGGCTTGTGGGCCACTTTCCATACGTGTGGCCAGTGTGGGGGCAGGGTTTTGGAGTGGCCTATGGCTTTTGGTGTGTGACTTAACAATGTGAGAATAATTTAACAAAACAAGAATTATGCGAAGGGATACTGAATTAAATCGTGTTGCATGCATTCAAGGAATCTGTTGTTTGGCTCGCCCAAGGGGTTCAGTTTTTTTGGCAGATTCCTGTGATTGCTGAATAGATACCTTGAACTGGTAATTAAAGTCTTGTCCAGGTGAAAATACTCACGTCATGCATTTGAAAACACGCATGGTAACCGTTATCTACTTGTAGCAGTCGAACCTAGAATCTTCTGATCATTAGTCAGACGCGTTGAGATTTGCCTTTTCTTCTGGACTTTTCGAAAAATAAAAAAATTACAAAAACAGCCTGAGAAAAGTAAACACAGAGCGAGCCAGCCAGGAGTCGAACCTAGAATCTTCTGATGCATAGTCAGACACATTATCCATTGCACCAAGGGTGGTGCCTGTTGGGCGAGGCGCCTGTTCCGCGGCCCGCTCCGACCAGTGATGGAATTCCTGGAATGTGTCCGTTTTGACGCTGCTGGTGCACGCGTCTCATCATCATTGTCCCCCGCATTTTAATCAAACGTAAATTCGTCCCCCACACTTTAATTTGGGCACTATCCAACGTAAACACTCTCACGTTATGTACGTTTCGTTCACACTGGACGCCGGAGGGCGCTCTCTCGCAGAAAGTCCAAAACGGACTCGTAGAGGTACTAACTTGTGACGCACGCTACAGGAAATACCTTATATGGACAAAGGCATCCAGCTGTCACTGGATAAAAAAAGCCGAAATGTTTTGACTGATAAAACGTGAATAGTCACTGCAAAAATACACGATTTGTGTTTTTCAAGCCATCTTCTTGGTGCATTTTCATAAGAAAATATATGAATTATGCAGTGCTAACTGACACCTTTTTTTACAGTATAAACAATTATATTTTCTGCCTTATTCTGAATGTCCCTGTTTTTATTGTGTGTTTTACGGTTATGTAATACTGGAATACTTTTTTCTTTTTATGTTTTTGCAACTACAAATATAGTGAGAATACAAATAGGCACAAAAACAATGTGAGTGCAAAGATTAACAACCCTTTTTATTTGCAAATATAAAGTCAATAAAAAAAATTAGAACAGCAGTGCAATTTTGACACATCAACCTAAAAAAGAAGTGCTAATTGACAGCCTTTTTTACAGTATAGAAATTATATAATATATTTTCTGCCTTATTTTGACTGTCCCTGTTTTTATTTTGTGATTTACAGTTATGTAATACTGGAAAACTTTTTAAAAAATGTGTTTACAGGTACAAATATTGTGAGAATACAAATAACAATAGTGCACAATAACAATAGTGTGAGGGCAAAGATTAACAACCCTTTTAATCTGCATATATTTTTAAAGTCAATAAAACATTTAGAACAGTAATGCAATTTTGACACATCAATATAAAATAATAAATAGTAAACCAAAACAAATGTTTACCACAGTAGTAAAATTTTGACATATCAGCCTAAAAAATATAATAAATATCAAACCAAAACAAACATTTGCAGTGCAATTTTGACAGCCTAAAAAAAAAAGTAAATCAAAACAAACATTTACCACAATAGTGCAATTTTACCATTAGCCTAAAAAAATAAATAGTAAATCAAAACAAACATTTACCAC
>NW_015540472.1:1328-2835 GCF_001515605.1 Sinocyclocheilus anshuiensis | reverse complement strand
TATATATATATATATTCACACTATAACAGACCTTTTCTACAATCTAGGTATTGTCACATTTGACATGAAGTTGCATAATTGAAATTCTTCCTGTATTATTGTCAGTGTATTATACTGTGTATTATAGTTGTGTATTATAGCATGTATATTATACACTTTTCAGTAATGAATGTGAATTCATTTTTTCATCCAACTACTGTTGAGCCTTCAGCTTGATCAGTAAACTGTATAATTAACCTTAGACTTTCTGCATAGCTTCCCTAGTGTCATCTCTGTAATGTCAGATTACTTTTCTTAGGGAATTAATTATTATTAATTAATTCAGGTTTTGAGAGGACTCGAATCTGAAAATTCGGAGTCAACCTGATTAGAACTCATTTCAAATTTGATAGTTTACATTTCATCAACGGTCGTCCAGCGAGACGTTAACATCCGTGTATATTACCTATTCTGTTCATATTACTTCGTGGCCAACGACACATAAACAGAACGGTAATCTTATTAATTTTGAGCAAGGTAACAAGGATCTAGGCAGAGTTTTAACTTTAAAATGACAACACAAGACAATGATTCTTTATAAATTAACCAAGAATTTATTGGCTATTCTAGATTACATTAAACTACGCTAAAACACACATACACACACACACATACACACAAAGGTTCAGGGAAATGATGTTAACGGAGTTCTGAGGAAAGCCCAAAGTTTTAGCAAGATATTCGCTACAGTTCTTGTACTTGCAACCTGAGAAAATTCTTAAAGCAGAGATTTGGCTTATGTTTACTGCTTAAAATTAGCTTGGCACAGTTCAGCAGATAGAAGATTTTGTTAGTTTACTTGCGTTTGGGTGACGTTTCCTTGTTTGGCTGCTTGAGGGAATCCCGGCTTTTGATTGATTACCGATCGGGCATCTGGATTACGTGGTTTCTGGGAATTCCCTTCGGAGATTGGTTGGTTTCTTGATGACGCAGAGGCTTGAGCAGTTCTTCTGAAAAGTCTGAGTTTGCAAGACTTTAGGCTTTTGAAGATCTCTGGCAATCACGAAGTTTCAACTGAAGTGTTTGAGTTTTGGATGACCGATCACTTTGATGGTAAGCGTGTGAGCACAAGTTGAGGTGCTCTTAACACGGCGACAGGCGAAAAGCAAGCAAGCAAATCTGTTCTGCATTGAGTTTTGATCCGCTGCATAAGTCCGTCCCACGACGCGATCTTCCAATCGCCTTCTTGCCAGGCGGAGCGTGCATACATTAACAAGAGGCTCCAATTTATTATGTGGAGAAATGAAGATTTGCAGGTTTTGTTAATAACTTCTATATAGTGTCGTACAACACATACTGTTCGAAATAACAGCTTTTCACTTATTTCAATATTCTGCAATTATCACAAGTTTACGTTCAACACTAAACTTCACATATCTTACACACATATTAATAACCTCATTTCCTAAAAAGGGTAATAAACACTGATTAAAGTTGCACCGATTACATGAACACATCAAGCATATAT
>NW_015540472.1:0-1117 GCF_001515605.1 Sinocyclocheilus anshuiensis | reverse complement strand
TTGGCTGCTTGAGGGAATCCCGGCTTTTGATTGGTTGCTGGTCGGGCGTCTGGATGACGTGGTTTCTGGGAATTCCCTTCGGAGATTGGTTGGTTTCTTGATGACGCAGAGGCTTGAGCAGTTCTTCTGAAAAGTCTGAGTTTGCAAGACTTTAGGCTTTTGAAGATCTCTGGCAGTCACGAAGTTTCAACTGAAGTGTTTGAGTTTTGGATGACCGATCGCTTTGATGGTAAGCGTGTGAGCACAGGTTGGAGTGCTATTAACACGGCGAAAGGCGAAGAAGCAAGCGAGCGCTTTGAGTCTGTCTTGCATTGGGTTTTTGATCCACGGCACAAGTCCGTCCCACGGCGCGATCTTCCAATCGACTTCTTGCAAGGCGGAGCGTGCATATATTAACGTGTGGGGAAATATCTCTGCAACGAGTTTGTTAATACTCCTATAAAGTTTCTTAATGCAAGTATCGTACATATTTCCCACTTCTCATTCATACCAAAGTTTCTCACATAAAATAAGCTTTCATTCAAGCTCAAATATCGGGTAGTTTGCATACATATTAATAATCTTATCTACTAAAAGGGGTTATAAAACATTGGTTAAACTTGCACCGATTACAGGAAACACGTCAAGCATATATAAGACATAAAACATTATTTGTGAATATAGTTGCCCTTTTATACTTTTAAATGATTGTCTTTTGAATTGTCTATGTAAGTTCTGTTTCTTTGTCTGTGACAGGAGAACCGCGCACTTTTCTGGAAAGTAGGAAAAGGATGCGTCCCTTTTGGAATGCAGGGAGAAAGAGGGGAGATGTCCTGAGGTCATGACACTGTCACGGGTGGAGATCTGCCATTCTTCTCGCTCGGACATGGAGCTATTAATCTGTCACTTTCTGTTTATTGGATTATCGATTTATGCTTTAAACGGTCATGGGGTCCAGGAGTGTCTGTCGCTGGAACATTTCCAGATACCAGGTTCTTTGTTCTGTTGGTTATTAGATAGTTTATTTATGCTGAAGCCAGTCACGAGGCAACACTGACGTTCTGTTGCTTAAATGAGTCCAGATTCAGGGGTCAGTTATTGCGGTCTTAGTGCTTTTATTTGAGTCTCTTGAGAAGAT
>NW_015540471.1:0-800 GCF_001515605.1 Sinocyclocheilus anshuiensis | reverse complement strand
GATCAAAGGTTAGGTAAGATATTTTCAATCTGACACTTGGTAGAGAAAACACAGCAAAATGCCCGGTGTTAAACGAACACTGCTCAGTGTTTATATAATCCACACTCCAGAGTGTAAAAAGAAACACTAAAGCATTGTTAATGTTAGTGACATAATTCAATGATTTCATAAGTGATCATTGAGCATTAACGATTAACCCCAGTTGTTAAAAAGTAGAATCACTGAAGGAAAGAAGAACAACAACACCAGAAATATAGAAGAGACTAAAAGAAACACATCTACAGCTGACTCACCGCCACAGCCTCAGATGAAATCAGCAGCAAATAAAGAACACATGAAATCTCTCAAGATCTCAGCAGAGGATGATTAAACAACTCCAAAAAAGGCATTACCATCTTCATTTACTACAAACAATTTTGTCTTTTATTTCTTTCATACAACTGCAAAAGTTCTTAACAAATCGAAATCACGTTGACTCATCAACAGATACAGAAGACGCATCTGATCGAAATCATAACGTCTTATATAGGTTGAAACTTGGTTAGAGGAATCGGAGATCTGCACGTGCACTCACAGAGCGGAAAAGGGTAACTAAATGTATTTTTTTTCATTATTTTATATAGTGCTTTGTCCGTCTGTCACTGAATATTACTGCTTAAACTCTGAACAGACAAACACACGCACACACAAACACACACACACACACACACTAACACACACACACATACACATACACACACACAATCTATAAATGGTCATTATTAGGGATGCACCGATACCGATACTGGTATCGGTATCGG
>NW_015540470.1:0-1500 GCF_001515605.1 Sinocyclocheilus anshuiensis | reverse complement strand
AGCAAATGTTGTTACCTGTGTTCTGGTTTTTATTAATATTAATTTCTATTATTATTTTAATTATAATTACTATTAGAAATATTCAAATATTTTATTTAGCAAAACCTTCTTTTGATTCCTATTAATGTTTTTATTATCATTTAATTCTTAATTAATAGATCTGCATGGAGTTTTTTCGGATCAGTAATGTTGACCTCCTGGGGAAGTTCAACATGTCCCTTGAAAAATACACAACACCTCTCCTGAAACTGTACAGAAAGAGAACAGATGCATTTGGAGCAGAAATGAAGACTCTTTTGGACAAGCTGGATGAACAGGTAATCTCAAGATTCTTTAATATGTAAAAAAAAATGCAGCATTTACAGCTTTCTGAATAGGGCCATTGATGCAATTTTGCGCATTTTTTTTAAATATATATTAGGTTTAACACATAACAGTAAAACTAAACAAAATAAACTTGCTACTTTTAGTAATAAGTTAAATGTAAAATTATAATTGTTCACCCTGAAATTACTCTGTAATCTTTTTCTTACCCACGTGCTGTTCTAAACCATTAAGACTTCCTTTGCCCTGCAGAACATAAAAGGAGAAATTTTGCAAGAAAAAAGAAATTTCAGTCATTTACATAGTGACATTTGATAGTTACCATTTTTTCAAGGCCTTTTTGCATTCATTCAAAGTGGTGTCTCAAGAAATGTCGAAACCAATGGCATTTTGGCAGTATTTCAAAGGTTAAAGGGTTAGTTGAAATTTCTGTCATTAAGTACTCACCCTCGTGTCGTTTCACACCAGTAAGACCTTTGTTCATCTTTGGAACACAAATTAAGATATTTTTGATGAAATCCAAGATTTTTTTTATCCCCCATAGAAATCAACGTAATTACCGTCATTCAAGGTCCAGAAAGGTATGACAGACATTGTTAAAATAGTTCATGTGACTACAGTGATTCAACCTTAATGTTATGAAGCGATGGGAATATTTTTTGTGCGTGAAAACAAACAAAAATAACTGTATTCATTAATCTCTTCTCTTACCTGTCAGTCTCCTACGCAGTTGACACAGTGCAGCGCTTCCGTGTTTACGCCAGAACGCCGGCTCAGTATGAGCCGGCCAATACTGAAGTATGGCGTAAACACGGAATCGCTGCACTGTGTCAACTACATAGGAGACTGGCAGGCAAGAGAAGAGATTAATGAATAAAGTTGTTATTTTTGTTTTGTTTTTGTGCACAAAAAGTATTCTTGTTGCTTCATAAGAATAAGGTTGAACCACTGTAGTCACATTGACTGTTTTGTAGAATGTCTTTACTACTTTTCTACCTTGAATGATGGTAATTACATTGTTTTCTATGGGGGATAAAAAAAACTCATGGATTTCATCAAAAATACCTAAAGATGAACGAAGGTCTTACGGGTGTGGAACGACATGAGGGAGAGTGCTTAATGACAGAAATTTCATTTTTGGGTGAACTAACCCTTTAAGCAATAACCAGTTGGCTT
>NW_015540469.1:0-1141 GCF_001515605.1 Sinocyclocheilus anshuiensis | reverse complement strand
CAACTCTCAACTTTAACCCACTCTGAAACTGATTTGTCAATGCTTGTGAACGTACCCTTCATCCTGATGCAGGTATTTGGCAAAAATCCAGCTAATAATAATGAGCATCGGGATCCCTGTGGGAACAAAATTAAGCTTTAATTGTATATCTGGAATAGTCATTCCCTTCACTTCAATTCGTGCTCATGAAAATTATTTTGTCTTTTACTGTTCAGCTCAGTTTGGCTCTAATCAAACAGAAGAAATTCACGTTTTGGTAATTCGGTAGAAGTTTAGAAGAACATAAGCTTAAATTGTTTTTACTTAAATTATGTATTGTTTATAATTTACTTGTTTTTAAATAATCAAAACAGACCCCTTTGATTTCGACATCATAAGCTGTTGCTCATCTTTATGCTCTGAATTAAATAATTACACCTATTTAAAGTCATAGACCACCTAAAAATCAAATTGTCATGTCATTCCAAACTTCTATGAGTCTCTTTCTTCAGCAGAACACAAAATAAGATATTTTGAAGAACGTTGATAATAAACAGTTCCTGTTCACCAAGGGGGTCTGTCTCCATATGCAAATGTTATCTATGTACATATATTAAAATTCCATATATGAAATACTTTGCCAGGCATATGTAAACCAAACCTAAAACATGTTGATATTTAGCAAATATAAAAGACAGACATGCATTATTGTATATTTTTTTACAAAACATAAATATAAAGATTTATATTAAGATTTATTTTTTGTATACATGTTGTTTTAATAAAGTTGTATATTATATAAATTAAGATCTATCTTTCACAACACATCAACTTTAAGATCAACAGATAAATTTGTTTCGGAATTTTATTTATTTATTTGTTTTTTTTAATAGTGGATATACAATATTGTTCAAAAGTTGTTGTTTTTTGTGAAAGAAATTAATATTTCTTTTTACAGCAAAGGCACATTAAATTTAAAAATAAACATATAAAATCAAAGCATTGATGTTTGCCTACAAAACCACCACTGGTTCTGAACCCCTTTACCTAAATTCATTACTTCAGACTTATGTGCCCTCTAGAAGCTTGCATTCTGCAAATGAACGTCGCTTTATTGTGCCATCCCAAAAAGGATGACCTGCCCAACTCAATCCGAGCAGCT
>NW_015540468.1:0-1128 GCF_001515605.1 Sinocyclocheilus anshuiensis | reverse complement strand
GCTCCTTCATCGAATCCTCCGGCCGCGCCGTTCTCAAGCCCGCCCGCCGCCACTCACTCTTGGCCGCCAGCCTCCGCTCACTCTAGCCCTCTAGTGTGAAACTACTTTGTTTGGTTTGCCAAAAGAGGACACGACTAGAAATCAGTGGTTAAGTTGTATTTACAACACTGTTCCAGAACAGTTCAACCCAAATATTCAGATGTGTGCAGCACATTTTATGGAGGACTGTTTCCTGGGAGAGTAGACTACAATTTACAATTTTACAATTTTTGCATTTAGCAGACACTTTTATCCAAAGCGACTTACAGTGCATTCAGGCTATACATTTTTTTTTTACCAGTATGTGTGTTCCCTGGGAATCAAACCCACCACCTTATGCGCTGCTAACACAATGCTCTACCACTGAGCCACAGGGACATTATGCCGGCTGTTCTGGCTCACAGACTGTAAGTACGTTTTTTATATTTAAAGGATTTGCCACTGATGATTCAAAACGCGAGTTTAGAGCAGTGTAGAGTAGCTCTTGTTGTTTGTCATTTCTCCGATCACAAATGCAGACATGGTTTTATGTTTACACGGCACGATGCAACGCAACGCATAAAAAGATAGTGTAAATCATTATAATCCATAATTATGTCCCCACTGGATACAACAAATGCCTTGTTTATTATGGATTTTAATGTTTTAATGTGACATAGCATCACATTATGGTAAGAGGCGAAACATTTCCATCACACGCTTGAGGTATTCGGCCAATCACAACGCACTGGATAGCTGGCCAATCAGAGCACACCTCGCTTTTCAGACCGATGAGCTTTGTAAAAATCGACGTGTTTCAGAAAGGCGGGGCATAGAGGAGAAACAATAATGTACAGTATGTGGAAAATAATGTGTTTTTGAACCTTAAACCGCATAAACACATTTCATTACACCAAATACACAAAATAATGTTATTTTTTTAGCAACGTCATATGACCCCTTTAATTTTTGACATGCTGATAAAGAAGACATGCTTGATGGTATTCAAGTAAACACAATTGATTGTGTCTTAAATGAACATAAGAAATAAGTAGAAATATGGATCAATATATATATATATATATATATGTTCATTTAAGACACAATCAA
>NW_015540467.1:0-559 GCF_001515605.1 Sinocyclocheilus anshuiensis | reverse complement strand
ATTTTATTAGTAATGCGTTATATTACTGCGTTACAGCAAAAAGTAGGCTAATATACTACTGTAATATTATTACTTTTGTAATGCGTTATATGGAACGATTTTCCGGACAATTTTCAAATAGAATAGCAAATTGTATTTTCAATTGCGTTTTCAATATGTGGACGCATAAATTGTGACATAATCCAAATGCAATTGAAAATCCTGCATTACCATTTGCATTTTCGCTTTCGCGAACGCACAGTGCAATTGCAAATCCTGCATTACCGTTTGCATTTTCGCTTTCGCGAACGCACAGTGACTGCCAAATTTCAAATGAAAAAGCAAAGTCCATTTGCAGCTGTATTTCCCATGTCTTAGGAGTTACGAGCCTGTCGTATTTAAATAGCAATATTAATTACCACGTCTGCTTTTTCACTCTCGCTGCGTCGCGCATGTAACCTGCCAAAACTCAAATGGAATCGCAATTCCTTTTGCATTTGAATTTCCGATGTCTAAATGGAAAGCTGCCAATCACTGTCAGGGGCGGGACTATACTATGGGGCGTGTTTGTATTGGGAGG
>NW_015540466.1:0-8064 GCF_001515605.1 Sinocyclocheilus anshuiensis | reverse complement strand
TTTTAAACAGCTCAGATGAAACTACCGACTCTGAGGTTGTCGCAGGAACCAAAGCAGGTCTGGTACGTGTTTGATCATCTTCTCTTGGCGATAGGTGCATATTCCACATGATCCTCCTCTTTAACATCCTGTAAAAAACACAAGATAGCAATTTCAATTAAATAATGAAGCATTCATTCAATCTTATGTATGTCCGTGACATAATTTTTGTTTGTTACTAAAAGCATTGTAAGAGTCACAAAAGCATGTACAGTATGTGAAACTCTGAAGATTTGGACTTTTGATGTCATAGGAAATACTTCATGAGTGAGCACTGGAAATATGAACTAATGCAGATCTGTTACGCTTTAGGTACACGGTAGAAGGGTTGTGAGTATTAGGACATATGAGTCACTGTTTCACTCGCTGAATACTGATCTTGTGACTTTTAAACATATTTAATATGGTGCTGTTTCGCGCTTTTGTTTCTGTCACACAAAAGCGCACACACTGTTGAAATGATACACAGATACCCAACATAAATTAGTAATGAACTACCTTACCAGTTTCTGTGGTTTTCTTTTGTAGAACGTAGGCTCAATGTAAGTGATCTCGTCTTCATTAGTCTCAACTGTTTCAACAATAATATTAATTGATTAAAACAATATAGCATTTCTGTGTGTTTTATTGAAGCATCTGTAAGAAGATGATTAAATAGTGCTGCCCGTTGTCACTATATATATATATAAAATCATAATTGCTATTGAAAGTACTTTAACCTCATTGATCTGAGTTTATGCGCCTCAGTTTTTAGGTGAAGAAAAGTGTTATTTTTGAATAATTTTGGCAATGTTCACTTAAAACCAGGTCCATAAGCTCAGCTCAATAAGGCCTATGATCAATCAGTTCCAAAAAGAAACATAAAACCTGTGATAACTGGAAAAAAAAAAAGTTGATAAAAATATTGAATCCAATATTTGGTAATAATATAGCAAAACTAAAAATTTATAACACAGTTTTTTGTAGGCTGGTCTTTTTTTTTTTTTAGACTGGGGAAGTTCAGTATGTTTTAGTCCAATGTGAGAACTTGAATTAGCATTTTCATGAAAAAGAAATCCTCTCTGGGTCAAAATTGCCGCAACACAACTTGAGGGTTAAAAGGAACTAAACTATTATTTGTTATAACACTTAATAATTTAACAAATTTATTAGCTATTAATAGATTTAACACTTGCCTTCTTTATCAGTTTTTTTACATTTCCTGCAAATACAAGAGATCCCGACTGCAGCAACAATCAGCAGAGATCCAGCAGCAGCAGCAGCAGCAGAGATCGGCACTCTTTTAGATGCTGAGTCTTTAACAATACAGAGAGACAGTCATTAGTGTGTTCGACTGATAAGTGAACATCAGAGTTAGTAGTATTTTGCTGCCTTACATTTAAATTAATTTTTAAAGTTTTTAGTTTATTCCAATTTCTACTGTGGCTTACAGTAAAATTACATTGAATGTGTTTTAATTTCAAGCTGAAAGGCAGCACAGGGTGGTGATGTTCTATAGCTAGGCTTATAAATATGCACATATGTACATAATTCATCCAAATGATAGAGATGTTTGTTGAATTTAAAAAAGAGAAGAAAAAAAAAGAAGGAACATAGGTCAAGAACTGTCAAGAAATGTTGAACATGTCTTTTATCAATGAAACCAGCTCCAGTCATTATAATCAACTAAAAACATAAACATACACATAGTAAATAAACACATCAGCGCTGCTGTACCTGAACATGTGTGACAGAGTTCAGTGATGTTCAGATGTGTGGTCTGGTTGCTGATGGGATTGTTGAGCACACAGCTGTAGGTGTTTTTCTCCTGATATTCCACCTCCAGAGGTAGAGAGAGACTGATGCTGAGATCAGACACACTGATGCTGGACAATAAACTGTTTCCTTTGTACCAGGAGAGAGTCACATGACTCACATTCACCACTGAACACACCAATGAACAATATGATGATGATGAACAGTTTGTAGAGTTACTGCTGATGACAGGAATGGGCAGATGAGCTGAGAAATATTAAAAACAGAGTAACTCATGCTGTTTCTTGTGGTGTGAGATTCTGTGATGCTATTCAGTGAGTGTTTGTGATTTTTTTTTATTACATGGTCTGAAGTAAAAATGAATGTGTATCTTAAATGTTATCATTTTTAAGACTGAAAAGGCTGTATATACTGATATTTAACTCACCATAGATGGAGAGACTGAAACTCTTGCTCACACTGTTGGTCTGTAGTTTATAGAGTCCACCATGTTCAGTTCTGGTGTCTCTGATGGTCAGAGATCCAGTTTGATTGTCCAGCTTCAGTCTGTCTCTGAATCTCTCATCAAGAACATCATCATATACAGTCATGCTGCCGGCCATTACATTGATTTCAGCTATTAAAGTGTTTTCAGATCCAAACCTCCACAGAATCAGATCATCATCCATCATTTCAGTGAAACCAGAGTCTAGAGTGACTGAATCTCCCTCCAGCACTGACACTGACTCCACTGCAGAAACACCAAATTTACCTGAAGAAAAAAGGAAGATTTGTCAGAGATTAAAAGGTAAACAAATTTGTGGCGGTTAAGTAGTTTGTATATTTACATAAAAGCACGTATCCTTTGCAATAAGAGATTCTGATTCCACACAAATACTCAACAATAAAACAATTTATGGGCAAAGAAAGTTACTTTGAGAATGTAAAACTCTCATTACTTTACATATTTAATGGGATATTCACATGAATCCATTTTTATGGAGTTGGTGAGCTCATATGAACAAGCTAACTAAACTTGTCCTTAATTTGATTTCCTGTGATGATAGACCTAAATCCAACAATATCCCTGTTCGATTTTAGAATATCTTTTTTAATGGATAGCAAATGCAAATATATCGTATTGTAGTATAAAGAAAAGCTTGAACTATAAATCAGCAATAACATTCAATTAAAAAGCATAAAACATACATTTCCAACTTACCATCCAGTTGCAACAAGCACAAGCAGAACAAAAGGACAACATGAACCATTTTCTTTGAGCATGCCAACATTATAATGAAAATCTCTAGAAGCAGGCTGTTTAGACAGAAGTGTGATATAAGTGTGTGTGTGTGTGGATCCTCCCCCAACAGGGTTCGACCACCCTTCACTGACCACACACTAGGGTTTCACTTAAATTACAGCTAATATAGCATTTATTAAGACTCACTGCATAGTGGCATAAAACATTCTCCAACACAGGCAGATGTTAAATAATTATTGCAGTTTATTATTTCAGCCTGTCATTATTTTTTTGGAGCCAGTGTCTCTCTGCGTGTATACCTATATATTACACAGACCAGAACAAGAAGCATTAGTGTCATGGAATACATGTATAACTTCACTTATAATGCTCAGCCTGTGTGGAATAGTCTATGTTAGTGTCTATGGGTGATAAGTAAGAATAATATTGTGTACCTTTAACTCTTTTTGGACTATTTCTCAAACATCAGTAAAGCGTTTTTTTTGTTTTTGTAAAAAGGAAGTCAGATTGTGAGGTTCCTATTTAAAAGAAAGGAAATGAAGATACCTTTTACCCACAAACTACTGACACACGCATAAACTCGCATCCAATAATACGCACAGGTTTTCCAGCCATCTGGTCAAACTACATTTCTCTGTAAATAAATGCGACCACAGAATGTTTCACTTTGACAAACAGAGCTGCTGGTGTGGCATCAGGTGATTCGCGTTCTCTCTTCGCTAGAAAAAAAAATGCGCTGTTTTTTTTTTCTTGGCCTGTTTCATTTGAGTGTGGTTATAAACAAAAATCTTGTCTGTGTTCGAATGCAACCACAGTGGTGGGCTGAAAATGTTGCTTATTTTATAATTCTTATGTTTTCAGGATTTTACACATTCGGACCTATTTACAAATCAGTTGTGAACATGTTTTAATTTTCTCATGAAGCTGCACTGATATGCTATATAGCAACTACATAAAAAAATATATACTAATTGAAAATGTGCAACTTGCTTGTGTTAAAAGTTGCTTCGGACAAATTACGCACGTGCGTAAATGCATCACCCACATTCACAGGATAAAGTTAGGCTACTCCATGAATTGCATAGTGATCCAGTCCATTACAACAGTTTCTTGCACAGCTCATGGTTTTCTTTTGGCGAGCTTCCCGTGAATCAGACAGCACTTCCGTTGTTATGTTTTAAATCCCCTTTACTACTTCTGGCAGCATTCACACTGACCAGTTTGAACGAAACGAAACGAAACGAAACGAATTCGAAACGTAACTTTGACATTGATCACGTGATTTTTGAGAAACGATGCAATACGAAACTTAAATTGCGCTGCATACTCAATATACGCACTTTTCTCTTTGTTTCATACGTAACATCACTAAAAAATGGTCTTCACTGGTTTAGGCTGGTCTCCCTGATTAACTAGATGAACTCCTTTAAAGCAGCAAACAGACCCCTTTGCTGCACACTAGCTAAATCCAGCAAACAAGCTGAGGCTGGTTTAAGATGTTTTTCAGCAGGGCTAGCAAGTCCAAAATATTCACTTAGAATTATGACAAAATTGCATTGTGGATATCATACTTCATGTTATAATTTTTTTTGTAGCTTAATTGTTATGAGTTGACATTATACAACGCTTTGCCCCGCCTTCGGAAATAAAAGCACACACACACACCTAGGTTATATCACAGTCATGTAACCACCAGGAACATCGCAACCAATACGTAATACATGTCCTTTATTGTTCCTTCTCCTTTTTCTTTACTTGTTTTTTTTTTCTATCTTTACACTTAATTACAAAAACAAGTTAAAAGCAACTAGCCTACTTTCTAATCGTTGAAAAGAAGGACATCACGGTTAGAAAAGTAGGCTAGTACAATTGTCTTAATTCAATTTATTTGATTGACTTGCTGAAGAAGAAAACAATGGAAGTCTTGGTCTTGCTCACTCTGTTTGTTCTTGTCGCTGAAGGTAAGTTTAGCCTAGTCTATACTTGAATTTTCAACCTTTTCTGTTTTGCACGATCGGTTTCATTTCTCATCAACTCGGTCTTTCTCTTAACCCTTTGTCTTCTGTTTTTCTCGTCGCTGTTTTGAATAATTTCGTGTAATTTAGGCAAATTAAGTAACATGATTTTCAGTCTTGAAAAAAAAAATAGATGACTAAATTGTAAAACTTTTTTTTTTTTTGGCTTTGGCTTTGGTTCTATTTAACGTATACATCTTTCTTTATGTTTTAGTCATTCACTTTAAAAAAATAAATACATTACAAAATGTAGCTGATGGTGCATTATAATTTTGCATTTGACATAGGCCTATCTGTGTCATATCAAATAAAACTGAGAATGTTTTAAAATAAACAGTAGTTTGTTTATTTATTTATTTTTATGTGCATCAAGAGATCATGTAATGTATTTTAGTCCATCACAGTTTGAGTGTCTGAGGCTGTAAAAAAATATTTTCCACCTTCACCTTCAAATCTTCTATCTGTGACATTTAGTTTAGTTTCTGTTTCCATTGCCATGGAGTTTCCATTCTTGCTTGTGTTTGTATGTTCGTTATTCCTTTGTTCCAGTGTCTACTGTATGTCTTCTGTTCACGTCCTCTGACTGGGAATAATTTGTTTCTATAAGTGTGTTTCAATAAGAGTGTTCGACTTGAAACAGCGCTGCGCAGGCCGATCGTTGTATGACATCAAAGTACCATGATGAGAGATGAGCCTCTGATTGGTTTATTGCATGTTACGCCCAAAAAACACTATGCGCCTGGGCGCGCCAACTGTTTTCCTGTCGTTAAACTAGCAAAAGTTGATTCGGACATGCCTTGAGTGCACTTGCGCCGTGCGCTTTAGACCATGCGCTTAGATCGTTAAAATAGGGCCAGACAGCTCCTACACCGATCGGCCTGCACAGCGCTGCTTCAAGGCGAACACACTTATCACGTGGTACAAGTAGGAGCTCTGAAGGTGCGTTCACACCATATCGCAATTACCGTGATTACGAGATACCAACTTGTAAAAAGCGTTCACGTCCTTGTAGAACTCGTAATGAACTGTGTTATTGTGACCTTAGATTCTTTTGGCACTATGTTTAGGCATTGATACCCTTAGTCCGAGTCCAAGAGTGTGAACAGCTACAAGTAGAACATCATGTGTTATCATCTCGAAATGACAGCAACATCAAAAAAGTCCCATTTTTCAAGCTGGAATTACGAGCTCTGTGAGGACATGAACACTTTTTACATGTTGAAATATAATTTCAAAATTAAAGTAATTTCAACATGGCGTGAATGCATCTTTAGCTTCGCTTCTCCTCATTTTGCCTACCTGCCATGACGCTGTCTACCAGATTTCCCATAATCCAACAAATTGCCATGGTGTTGAATTCCTTTTAAAATGCACACACTTACTTAAGTCATTATTGTTTATTTTTGTCTCCAGGTGTGGTTGGATCAAACTTGGTGTCAGTGATAGAGGGAGATTCTGTCACTCTAAACAGTGATGTTACCAAGCAAGGACGTGACAAGATGCTGTGGTATTTTAACGACACTCTCATTGCCCTGATCAATGGAGATCCTACTAAGAGTTGTCTGTACGATGGTGAAGGCGGGGTATTCAGAGGCATACTGGAAGTGGACTTTGAGACCGGATCTCTGACCATCACAAACATCAGACCTGAACACACTGGACGCTTTGAAGCAAATTTCATCAAAAGCAAGAGCTCAGGAACCAGCCAAAGCTTGAACCGAAACGGCAAGTGTGACAGCACAAAAGTCATCAAAAAAATGATCAACATTGGCGACACCGTAAAGACATTCAGTGTGTCCATCAGTGGTGAGTCATATAGTGTTGATTCAGTCATTCAATCATATGCCCTGCTGCATTTTACAAACAGTTACTACTGAACTCAGTAATTGATTGAATGTGGACTATCTGAACACAATCAAACCGGTTCAATCTCTTTTCTTGAATATATAAAAACAACTTCAAAATACATTTAGAGTCTTTTTCAGTAGACAACTTTTGTGAATAATTCAAAATTTGAATGATATTTAAACTATTATAATTGCTCCTTTAAGACCCTTTATCAAATATATTATTATAATTGATCACTTTGACTGTTAATATGTTGTTGTTGTTGTTGTTTTTCCACAATGCAACCAATATTAGTAACAAAACACTGCACGGTTTTAAAAGATTTTCCCACAGCTATAAATAAATAGAAATGTTTTTAGAAAAATGTATGAATTAAAAAACAATGCTAAATGCAAATAATATTTTTTCATTATTATTTCCTTGTGATTTCCTGCCTCTCTGTCTGGTCCTGACAAACCCAATGAAGAATTGGACAATGTGGAGAAGAAACAAGAGTGTGAAAGGAGTATGTTTTCTCCTCGCTTTCTTTTTTTATTTATTTACAATAGATTACACCACATATATTAGTTTATTTATAAAGACACATTGTTCTAAAAGGTGACAGCTTCCATATATTCCCCTTCTGCCAGTCATGTTCAGGTGTGCCAGTTTTGATTTTAGTGTTAGTATTATTACTATATTGTTATTTTTTTTCTATAGCATTGTTTTATTTATTTGTAATTGAGACTATATGTAAAATGAATCAATCAAATGAATTAGCAATATACCCAAATTTCATATAATAATCCTTATATTTTAACAGAGGAATTAATCTTTCACATCTCTAACATGGATCTCTAAAAGAGTGGATAAAGAGAATATATCAAATGAGAAACAGTCGGATGCACTCACACTAATGACTGTCTGTCTTCATCTGTTCTAGATTCAGTTCTGTCTTTAAGTCTTGTAGCGGGAATATGTACTGGTGTTGGTGTTGTTCTGCTGCTGGTTGCAGCTGTTCTTGGTGTGATTTACTATCGTTACAGGAACTCTAAAATGGGCAAGTATCACCTACAGCTACTATAGTGAGAGGAAAACAATCTTTTTAAAGCAAAATTTGTGTTTAATTGTCTGTGTGATTTTTTTTTAACAGAAGACATTGAGAAAAACAAGTTTGAGCAGCTG
>NW_015540465.1:1111-1268 GCF_001515605.1 Sinocyclocheilus anshuiensis | reverse complement strand
GGTATAATGAGCACACTCGCACCCTAAAGAGAGCAGCCCGAAAATAGGAGCGCAGCTGGAGGAAAAGAAAACTAGAGGTATTTCGTTTTGCTTGGCGGGAAAGTACCCTATCCTACAGAAAAGCATTAAAAACTGCTAGATCTGATTACTTTTCTTC
>NW_015540465.1:372-848 GCF_001515605.1 Sinocyclocheilus anshuiensis | reverse complement strand
GAACAATTCCACTCATTCTCTACTATAGGAGAGGAAGAATTGTATAAACTTGTTAAATCATCTAAACCAACAACATGTATGTTAGACCCTATTCCATCTAAACTCCTAAAAGAGGTGTTTCCAGAAGTCATAGATCCTCTCCTGGCTATTATTAATTCATCATTGTCATTAGGAAATGTCCCCAAAACCTTCAAACTGGCTGTTATTAAGCCTCTCATCAAAAAACAACAACTTGACCCCAAAGAACTAGTTAATTACAGATCGATCTCGAATCTCCCTTTTCTGTCCAAGATACTAGAAAAGGTAGTATCCTCATAATTATATTCCTTCTTAGAGAAAAATGGTATCTGTGAGGATTTCCAGTCAGGATTTAGGCCGCATCATAGTACTGAGACTGCTCTCATTAGAGTTATAAATGACCTGATCTTATCATCTGATCGTGGTTGTATCTCTCTATTAGTGCTATTGGATCTTAG
>NW_015540465.1:0-118 GCF_001515605.1 Sinocyclocheilus anshuiensis | reverse complement strand
CACGCTTTACATGTTACCCTTGGGAGATATCATCAGGAAACACGGTGTTAGCTTTAACTGTTATACTGATGATTACTCAGCTCTATATTTCTTCGCGGCCTGGCGAAACATACCAATT
>NW_015540464.1:0-369 GCF_001515605.1 Sinocyclocheilus anshuiensis | reverse complement strand
TGCTCACTCTAACCCTCCCGCCGTTCCTCACGCTAGCCCCGGCCTTTGCTCACTGTAGGCCGCCGCCGCTCACTCTAACCCTCCGGACGTTCCTCACTCTAGCCGCCGGCCTCTGCTCACTGTAGGCTGCCGTGTGTGACACATTGTTTCGTTGTGAAAGCGAAACTACTTTGTTTGGCTTTCCAAAAATGGACACGACTAGAAATCAGTGGTTAAGTTGTATTTACAACACTGTTCCAGAACACTTCAACACATCTTTTATATTTAAAGAGTTTTTATATTGTATATATTTAAAGCAAGTTTTTTTGGCCAGTGTAGAGTAGGGCTTGTTTATCATTTCTCCGATCACAAATGCAGACATGGTTTTAT
>NW_015540463.1:0-886 GCF_001515605.1 Sinocyclocheilus anshuiensis | reverse complement strand
TTTTGATTCACTAAAAAAAGGGCTGATAAGAATGATTTGTTTGGGAATTATATTACACTGGTTTTATGGTAATTATGGTTTCTGACTGAAAGAACCAGCTCATAATTGTCATTTAGTTGTGAACCGGACAAATGGTTGCGCTGTAGGTTTTTCATTCACCAAAAAGAACTGGCTCATAAGAGTCATTTGTTTGTGAACCAAACTACACTGGTTGTGCTGTATTTCTTTGATTCACTAAAAAGAACTGGCTCACAAGTCAATTGTTCATGAATCTTAGTACACAGGTTATGTGGCATGTCTTTGATTGACTAAAAAGAACTGGCTCATAAGAGTCATATGTTTGTAAACCAGACTACACTGGTTGCACTATGTTTTTGATTCACTAAAAAAATTTTTCAGTGTGAACACAACTCGAAGCATTACTTAAAGAGACAGGTAACACTTTAGAATAATGGTCCGTTGTTAACAAGTAACTATGCAGGAAGTAATAGGTAGTACTACATTAACACTTAACTTAATACTATTAACTAATAGAGAAGCAAGATTAACTAAGCAGTAAGTAGTAGCAAATTTAGGACAAAGGTAGTTCCTTATTAGATATTTGATAATTATTAAATAAAAATATCCTCATTGAGAACTACTTGTGAACTATGACCAGTTAATAAAGAATAACTAATTAATTATTAATCACAACAGTAACGTCTTAAAAGTGAACAATTGGGTTCTTTGTGGAAACTAATTTATGAATTTGATATCCCCCAAATAAGTCGGCTACATTTTAAAATTGTGACTACTACTCTTACCAAAGGATGGATGTTCAAACATAAACATAGAATAATAATAAAAATGTTAATAATTAAGAAGTGATGCTGACAAGCTCATGATT
>NW_015540462.1:0-1188 GCF_001515605.1 Sinocyclocheilus anshuiensis | reverse complement strand
CTGAGGATATATTCTCAGAAAATCTGCTCAAAAATAAATTACAAGTGTAGTATCTATGAGCAATTTTGAAATGGAGTTCTTTAATTTTATTTGGGATAAATAGCCTCTGAGGAAAGGTCCATAAGTTTTTTAATTCAGAGTTCGGATAACAAATCCTCCATTTAGATTGTGCTTTAGAGGGGCATCCTGGAGTTGAAGAAAGAGCATTTCTAATAAAAAAGTTATTGCATTTTTTATCTAATACATAAACACCATTAAATGCAAGTGTAGGAAAATGGCTGTTTACACAGCCATAACATAAATGCACTTTAAACAAAGTTTTGAAACTGACAGGGATACTTTGTCACCTTATTAAAATCTCTTAGTGAGATTGATGCACCTTTCAAAAACACAAAATCAGAAAAGGAAAGAAGGTCCCCGTGAGAATTGAACAAATCAGAAACAAAAACGATATTTTGATTCACCCATTCAATGAAACCGAGTGATTTGTTACCAGAAAATATATTTTCATTGTTCCAAAGAATACACGTGTGCGGGGAGAAATTATGTTTAAAAGCAATCTTCCAGGATTCTAGGGCTTGTTTATGAAAATTTGACAGTTTAATAGGTAACTTACTACACTTAAAGTTACAGGACAATAAAAATGTAAGGCCACCACAACGTTTGAAGAATAGGTTAGGGATCCAAAACCAGGGTAACTCATTATTAGATAAACAATTCTTGATCCAGTTAATTTTGAAAGTCTGGTTAATGATATTAAAATCTAAAGCATTAAGACCACCCTCCTTCCAAGCGCTCACTCATCGTCTCAGGTAAGTGATTTTTTCTTTTCTTTTCAAATTCGGACATGTTTAAGGGTTAGTTATCACTAATGACAGAGAGGAGTAATATTACAGAGATAGTTTAACTATAGTAGGTAAGATTAGCTCTTAGTGTACATTTAGGTGTTTAAAGAATTAGAATACAGCTGTTTACCTATGGAGGACCAAACCTGCAGAAATTAAAAATAAATAAATAAGCAAATATATAAATAAATGTGTGTATAAATACACGTAATCTTGTTTAAATACATATATAAATAATTAAATGTGTGATGAAAGTAGTCAAATAAATAAAATAAATTGGCGACCAAATTGTCGAAAGTGTTTAAGGAAATGCTAAACTCATCCTAACTGTTTTCTCTTAATC
>NW_015540461.1:900-989 GCF_001515605.1 Sinocyclocheilus anshuiensis | reverse complement strand
TAATTTTGGACATGCAATTCCCTTTTCTACGAGTAGGGGTAAAATTAAAGGTTGTAAAAAATGTCCACTGTCCCCTTCTATTGACTGAT
>NW_015540461.1:0-715 GCF_001515605.1 Sinocyclocheilus anshuiensis | reverse complement strand
TCTGTCTCCCTGATGTAAAAAGTTATTATAGAAAGAATTTTAATTTTGGACATGCAATTCGCTTTTCTACCAGTAGGGGTAAAATGGAAGGTTGTGAAAGATGTCCACTGTCCCCCTCTATGGATTGACACTGGTCTCATTCCTCTATCTTCCTGCTGACGAAAGTTATTACAAAAAGAATGTAAATTTTGGGCATGCAATTCCCTTTCCTACCAGTAGGGGTAAAATGGAAGGTTGTAAAACATGTCCATTGTCCCCCTCTATTGATTGACACTGGTCTCATGCCTCTGTCTCCCTGATGTAAAAAGTTATTACAAAAAGAAGGTTAATTTTGGACATGCAATTCCCTTTTCTACCAGTAGGGGTAAAATGGAAGGTTGTAAAACATGTCCATTGTCCCCCTCTATTGATTGACACTGGTCTCATGCCTCTGTCTCCCTGATGTAAAAAGTTATTACAAAAAGAAGGTTAATTTTGGACATGCAATTCCCTTTTCTACCAGTAGGGGTAAAATGGAAGGTTGTAAAACATGTCCATTGTCCCCCTCTATTGATTGACACTGGTCTCATGCCTCTGTCTCCCTGATGTAAAAATTTATTACAAAAATAAAGTTAATTTTGGACATAAAATTCTCATTTCTACGAGTAGGGGTGAAATGGAAGGTTATAACAAATGTCCATTGTCCCCCTCTATTGATTGACACTGGTCTCATGCC
>NW_015540460.1:1023-1459 GCF_001515605.1 Sinocyclocheilus anshuiensis | reverse complement strand
TGCAGTAAGTTTTGGGAGTGCATTTTTAGTCCATCTCCTATCCTGGAAAGTCTGTCTTGCAGAGACTGACAAAAATTAGCTCCTAAAATTAATTCTACACCTTAATAAGGAGTTTTTCATTTCCAGCCTTCATGGACAATTATATATCACTTTTAAATTATTAAATACAAAAATAATAGTTGTTATTAAGATTGATGTGGTTTGGAATTGGTAAAATGTGCTTGGAAAAAAATATGATCAGAATATCAACGTGCACACACTGTAAGATGTGCTCCCTTTACACAGCGTGTCGCTATATCGCAAAATCGAAAGTGAAATTGAAAGCTTATTCAGCAAGCGCTTATTCAAATGCGATTTCAATACCCTGCATATTGATAGCGGCTCCCTGATGTGTGAAAATTATGGGGTTAAAGCAAAAAAAATCTTTTGACTGAAC
>NW_015540460.1:0-232 GCF_001515605.1 Sinocyclocheilus anshuiensis | reverse complement strand
TGACTCAAAGTGATTTCAGGGGCATTTTCTTTTTACCTTTGTAAATGCATTTTTCTAATTTTATTAAATGCGTGCAGTGTTTCCTCTAGGATTTTTTCCAGCTGCAGTGGCAGGACTATTTCTCATGGACCACGCGTTTGCGTTTTCATGTGGACAGAGATTTATTTATTTTTTTAACGGAAGAAGCAAAAATACACGTGTACGTGTGGACATGGCCTTATTTTAACTAAAA
>NW_015540459.1:0-450 GCF_001515605.1 Sinocyclocheilus anshuiensis | reverse complement strand
GGGGCGCGGCTTTCCCGCTGACAGGAAATGCATGGTGTAAATCCAATATAGGCTAAAGTCACTTTTGCCATTCAACAGAGCAAGATACATGGAAAAATTGAGCCGTATTGTCCGTACAGTATCTGTGACTTTACAAACGACCCAACGGAATGGCCAGAGGTGTCATTTCCCGGCATTTGATATTCGCAAATCTAGGGACCGTATCTAAAGTTACATACGACATTGGTATACACTTTTCTAACTTCAATAGCATTTGAGGAAAATTACTTACAGTAACACAACCAACTGTAACATGTTCATGTAGGCCTCAGTTATAATGCACCCCTTTTAGATTTTTGATATTTATTAAAATAAACGGTAAATTCATATCTACACTGTAAAAAAAAATTCCTGTAGAAATTACAATAACTAACTGGCAGCAGTTCGCTCGTAACTTACTGTAATTTTATT
>NW_015540458.1:0-641 GCF_001515605.1 Sinocyclocheilus anshuiensis | reverse complement strand
ATGCATAAATAATTTTATAAGATTAATGTTTTACATATTTTTTTACATACAAATAAATGTTGAAAAAATGCAATGATACCTTTAAATGACTAAACCACCAGTAGGTGGCGGGAGGGAGGGATTTTAATGAGGGAGTCATTTATTCATTCATTCAACCAATTCATTCAAATGGCTGATTCATTCAGAAATGAGGCAAGTCTTTATGAATGGGCCACTGAATCATTGACTCACTCGATCAGTTCAAAAACGTGGATTCATTCAGTAACGAAACACCGCTGTGTGTTGCTCGAAGACCACTGTATCATTGACTCACTCGATTAATTCAAAAACGTGGATTAATTCAGTAACGAAACACTGCTGACACACAACAGTTCTGCTGTGGCTTTGATCGGAGCTATTTCTATACTGTAGAGCGAAATTGAGCAAAAACAGTCAATATTTTGTCTAAAATCTAAGTCTCTTCATTTTAACTTCTTGTTTACTGAAATACTATTGTATAAAATCAGTGTCACATTGCAATCATGTTGATATTGATATTCGGGGAAACATCATGGCTGTATAATGTTGCTTACCTAAATAAAATTTTGTAAATATCTTCTTTTTTTTCTACCGCAGTATGCATCTATACATTTCTGTGAGTT
>NW_015540457.1:2715-2814 GCF_001515605.1 Sinocyclocheilus anshuiensis | reverse complement strand
ACGTCACACAGACAGGCATCTGAGATCGGCTCGATTTGAGAAAGATTTAAAATCTCGATTTAAAAAAAAAAAAAACCACTGGGGGGTTTTTTTTTTTTT
>NW_015540457.1:0-2118 GCF_001515605.1 Sinocyclocheilus anshuiensis | reverse complement strand
AAAGGTTATAAAAAATGTCAATAATTATCGATACCGAACGATATGAAACATATCGTTGATACATTTTTTTAGCTATATCGCCCAGCTCTAGGTCTGATTCATTCAAGAATGAAGCAGGTTACTGTCTTTATGAATGGACTACTGAATCATTGCCACTAAATGATTCTGCGTTTTTGAATTAATCTTTTGAAAGGAAACAGCGCTGTGTATTACTCAGAGATGCGCAACTGTTCTGCTATGATCTTTGTTTGGTTCTATTTTCGTTAACCAAATCGAGTAAAAACAGTCAATATGAAAGTGACATGACATGTGGCCAAGTATGGTGACCCATACTTGGAATTAGTGCTCTGCATTTAACCCATCTAGTTTTAGGGATGTTCATTTTAACCGTTAACCAACCATAAGAATTTTGACCGATTAATACAATCAGTTAAATGGTTTAAAAAGTAATTTATTTATTTTTTTCAGTAATTTATCAAAATATTTAAAAAGGTTTTCTGCATGGTTAAAATATGTATTAAAAAAATGTATTTTTTGAAGAAAAAAAACATGTCGCATTTTATTATTTCATTCAGAAATAGGCCTAATGCCGATGCAAAATGTTTACAAACATTATAATAAACACTGTAAACATAGCTAGGCTATTTTAGTTCCCCTCACTCCACAACAAATCCTTTCAATTAACAGTAGGCTATTTAGAAAAGAACAAGAATTAAAACTATAAGATATAGCAATATAAACGGCAAGCCAAAACGAATTCATTTAGGCTAAACAAAACTGAAACCAACGTTGGGTCTCTCATTCGACACAAAATCAAATGTTTCCGTATTTGTGATGTATTTGAATGGCAAATTATTATTTATTATGTAGCCTACTTCACTCGCGTTCCAATATCCACGTAAAACAAAATGTTTTGCATAACATCACGGCTGTACAATGATAACACTTAACGACACAGATTTTACTACATATTTAAACTGAGCAGTGGTTTTTTTTTTTTTCCATATGTTTGACTGACTGTATTTTATTATGATAATGAACAGGCTGCATTGTCAAGGTAGCAATGCTTAAATGTGTGCGCGCTTGCGGTGTAGGCGCAATCACTTGAATTTTTTCCTTCTAACTGTGGAAGCAACTACTACTTTTAGTCATAAACATAATCGGAATTGTAAAAGGTTTGCCTTTATTTGTGTACATTCACAATAAAAACAAAACATTGTGATTTTGTAAAATAAAGGAAACAAACAGGATGCCGCTTTCTCAAGAGCGCATCACAAAAATAAGCCGAAATTCTGCATTTAGGCTGCTTATTGTTGCACAGTTTTTCTTTATTTCGTTTTGTTAATTTATTATTGAGAAAAATATATTTCGCATATAGGCCTATTTATTTATTTTATATATAGCTTTATTATGTTTTTCTCTGTTCACAGAAGTGCTGCAGGTGCGTGACCATGTGAATCCTCACGTTCTTAGCCTAGCTTTATTATGTTTTTCTCCGCTCGCAGAAGCGCTGCAGGTGCATGATGTGATATGATGACCATGTGAATGCTCATGTTCTGTTGTTTGCTGCTTTTTACTCATGTAAAATGAATTCCTGGGAAACAAATGTTAGTATTTTTAACGGGTCACAGACACTTATTTTAACGGGTCACAGACACGTATACTTTCTAATTTAATTAAATTCGAATTTAAAATAATCTTGTCAGTTAACGGTTAATAATCGGTTAACGAGCGTTGGTTGTCGGTTAGGAAAAATAACCAAAATGAACATCTCTAGTAGGGCTGTGCGATATTGAAAAAAAATACGATATGCGATACCTTAAAAAATGCGATATTCGATATGCGATACGATATTGCTTAAAGTGTATGTTATACGATACTGCTTAAAGTGTGTAAAATCAATTTATATTTTAAAATATTTAAAAATGAAAATTATATAACCAATTTGTTTCACATTCTTTCTTGGAAAAGAAAGAATAACTACAACTTAAGAAAGTGACCAGCAGTGTTTTAGCAGTACATAAAAAGTAATGTCATAAATCAGAAATTGTAATTTTAACATCAATGTGAATGACAAAAAAAAAATGAATGACACTAATTTTATATCATTGTAACTTT
>NW_015540456.1:295-857 GCF_001515605.1 Sinocyclocheilus anshuiensis | reverse complement strand
AGGGCTAATGCTACGTCGGACACTGATGTGTCGTGGACATTTATGCCAGTCATGATTCGAAGGGGGCCTGAGTCTGAGTCAAGCACCTGCAATGAGCAGAGGAAAGGGTCCAGGTTCTTGCTGCTTGGAGTTGAGCTTGGCTCTGGCCCTGGCTTTGACATTGCATCATCGGTCAGTGAGTTGGCGGTGGTGTCTGTGGTTTGACACTGCGACTCGTTGGAGTCTACCTACTGGAAGGGTAGAGGCTCGCGGACTTGCGTCCATATCTTTAGTTGCTTGAAGTCAATTAAGGGTTCAAAACGATTAAGCAGGTCTTTTCCAATGAGAAGTGGATACGTGTTAAGTGGTGAGACGTATACTGGGTGAACAAGGTCCATTGGTCCCACCGTTAGGTGAATTGGGGCCATATGTTTTAGTTGTAGGCCCATGTAAGAATATGCTTGAAGGTTCAGCTCGCACCTTTGAAGTTTGAGGGTGCTATTAGACCTCTTTGTTCTTTTTTGGACTTCTTCAAGGAGTTCAGTTGACATTAGAGTGATGTCGGCTCCCGTGTCAAGATGAG
>NW_015540456.1:0-195 GCF_001515605.1 Sinocyclocheilus anshuiensis | reverse complement strand
CCAGAAGTTGAGGGACTGGAGTTTGGGATGAGACAGGTAGGATGTCAGGACTGATCTGGTGTTCGTCGGAGGAGTGGCAGATGACCAAGACAGCACTTTCAGGAACTTGAGTGGTTTCATCAGCAGGTGTTTCTTGGACGCTGCTGTGACCTGATGCATCAGGTGTTGGGTCAGTTTCTGACTGTTTTGCGGGTT
>NW_015540455.1:0-609 GCF_001515605.1 Sinocyclocheilus anshuiensis | reverse complement strand
GCAACTGATATATATATATATATATATATATATATACACAAAACGTATTAATATATTATGATATTTATAATATATTATGATATTTAGAAGATGTAACATCAACCACTATTTAAAAAAAAAATCTATAGCGGTAACACAGTGGAAAAAAGATTTTTCTCAAAACCCCCGAGTCCAAAGGAACATTAAGGCCCAATCCCAATTCTATTTTATAACTCACTCTAAAAAGAGAAACGCACAGACGTGCATACACGCACCTTTCATCTCTCCCTCTCTCTCGAATTGGCAATATTTGAGAAAAGGGTTTAGCGATTTATAATTATTGGAGGGACTAGCCCCCCTCAATGTCTACGGTGGTTATCGCCCTGATCAGACATGAAAATATGTTGTGGCACTATCATGCAGTCTGTAATGATATGACGATAGCAAATGTTAGCGATTTTTTGCAAACATTTAGTAACAGGACCTTAAATATGAACTCACGAATGAATGTAACAAAACAAATGATTACTTTTCGTTAAAATCTTTATTAATGCCAAAAATGCTTATTTATGTGTCTTTTTGTTTGCTCGGGCAGCCATGTTGCAGCTGAAGCCGGTTTACGCTGAGATA
>NW_015540454.1:0-1199 GCF_001515605.1 Sinocyclocheilus anshuiensis | reverse complement strand
GCTCTGTTTACGATAAAAAGGCAAGGAACTCCCGTGTTCTGTAAGAATCACATCTCGTGGTTTCCTATAGTGCTTTGCTAGAGTGTCGCAATTGTGAGAAAAAAAGTCAGAATTGTGAGATAAAAAGTCGCAATTGCGAGTAATAAAGTCAGAATTCTGACTTTTTTTCTCGCAGTTGCGAGTTTATATCTCGCAATTCTGACTTTATTTCTCACAACTGCGTGAGAATTGCGAGATATAAAGTCGCAATTACATTTTTTTTTTATTCAGTGGCGGAAACGGGCTTCCATAGGTGCGGGTTATATCATGCAATTCTGAGAAAAAAAGTCAGAATTGTGAGATAAAAAGTCGCAATAACCTTTTTTATTTTTTATTCAGTGGCGGAAACGGGCTTCCATAACTGCTTCATTAGAGAAGAAATTTAAATTTTGTAATGATTCTACCTCTCTACCCTCTTACTGCTTAAATTATTAACATTTCAGATACTGCCAGGTGTGTATGCAAATTACATTACTTTGGACTGCAACTGTGTCTATTGCTTTCACTCAACTGAACCATTTATGACTGGATATGTTTTATAACAATGGTTGTGTAACCCGGGTAACCAGGTTACCAGTTAGAAGATTAAAAATGATTTTAAAATTAAGTTGAAGAAAGCTAAGCAAAGGAAAAAGAGAGGAAAGTTCCAGAAGGAGTTTCGTCCAATCACTGTTCTCATTCCGGTGACTGACTTTCCTAAGAGCCAGTGTTAGCACCACATTCATAAGTCCCGCCCACAGGCTGCGCGGGCGCTGCTGCTTTCAGCAGAGAGAGAGACGAGAGCACATGAGACCGCAGCACAGAGCGTTTCTCCACAAACTCCCCGTGTTAAACATTGATCTAACGATAAATGTGATTGAGTGCACTTGAAAAGCGGAACTTTCAAAGTCGATGTGTCAGCCTGAGGTGTTGTCGTCAGAAAGAGAGAAGAGTGAAGTGAAATTCGGAGGAGTATAGACGGAGTGTTGAAGCCCTATGATTAATCTTCCTTCTGAGAATATATCATTTTATTTTGCTCTGGCTGGTTTTTTTTTCCTGTTTCTTTATATGAACACGATCTCCTGCGAGAGTTTCCTGTTTTGTGCCAAACGCAATCCTTTGGTACTTCGGTAAAATTGGTTTTATATTCGCACATTCACAATATTCACACATTTCCGCGT
>NW_015540453.1:0-2369 GCF_001515605.1 Sinocyclocheilus anshuiensis | reverse complement strand
TTAAATATCGCATGCGATTTATCGTGCAGCCCTACTTAAAAGTATTCGAAATACATTTATTTCATGCTAACTATACTACAAATACATTTACATATTTATATACTTAATAAAAATACCCTGAAATTGTACTTTTGGTATACTAAACTGGTAAAGTCTGCTAAATTGGAACAACTAATTTTGTACTTAGTGCACTTTGTGCAGAAGTAGTGCTGAAGTCCAACTACAGATATACTGAAGTATTTTTGATTGTACTATTGCAAGTATACTTCAGGTACACTTTAAATATCTTGCATTTACAGACCGATATTATTCAAAGGTCATACAATCCTCATCAATAGTAACATTAAAACACATTTTAGGCTTAATATTAGGAAATGTGCATTATGCACAAGTAGTACTCCAAATAAAGTTTAATTATAATTGTTCTCTGTAAGTCTCGAGTGATATATCAGTAAATATATTTATAGATTTAAACTATATTAGTATGAAATAAATGTATTAAATTATTTTTTACTAGGGTAAATATGTTTGCATATGGTAGTCAACTTACAATGTCTAATGCATCTGTTAAGTGATCACTGTGACTTGCAATAGCACATCAGAAGGTTCCAACATTCTCTTTAAGTGGCTTTGAATGTAATATAAAACACTGATTTTCTTTGTCAGGTCATAACACCATACTAGACAACCACAGGATCAGTGTTCATTAATTAAAATAAATCTGAAATAAATAAATAAACAAACATTAGAATTGTTGCCTTGGCAAGTAAAATAAAAGTTCAATTTAAAGTAGGCTACTACAATTCCCAAAACTAAAACGGAAATAAATATAAATTAAACATAAACTAAATTAAAATGAAAATAAAAATAGAAAAATTATAATTCGAAATACTACTACCGTAAATACTATAAAAGTATCTAAATACTAAAATCGCACTGCATAGGATATGGGTCAAATGCTTGTTATCTTAAATATTCTCATTTGTTAATTTCCTAGTATGTGTTTCAGAGTAGAGATGACTTTAAAACAGTTATTTTATTTCACAGATAACTGAGAACTGGATGTCTGACGCATGAGTATCTCTACCTCCATCAGTAATAACCAGCAATTTATGAATTCTGATATCTACCATATATGTGACATGTGTCTATCAACATTCTCTTCTATCTATGCTCCAACCGAAGCCCCCAACCAAAGCCAAAACCAAAACCCAAGATCACTTTAGCTCGTCGGCTGGGCTTGAAGGTGAGCGCCACCTGCTGACCACAGTTATACACACAGTTTGCTGGGTAGGTACTTTTCTCTGCTCAAGTAGAGATTCTACAATGATAACAAAATAACTCTTTGCTTTGATATGACAACAATGGTCCTGTCATCCTGAAGATAAGGCTGCTGAATACAGCACTGGACATGCTGATAGTAGAGAAGCAAGATAAAGAGAAGGAGAGGGAGCAAGTGTTCAGTGAGAGAGTTCCTCCGCTCAATTTTTCCGGCCTGTCAGTACAGGAATTACAGGTACAATTAAATGATTTAAATGGATCATTTAACTCCTTTTTATAAAATTTAAAGGAATCGTTAATCCAAAATAGAAAACTCTGTCATCATTTACTCACCCTCGTGACCTTCGTAGGTAAAATGGTGATGGAAAACAATGAGAAGGGAGGGAAAAAAGGAATGTATTGTTACGCTTGCATTCGCGTGCAAATTATTTGCTTTGGCCCGTGAGGCTTTGCGTTCGCTCGCAAAAAATGCAAACGTTTCTTAGGGGAAAGCAAAACTTTTGCGCGCGAACGCAATGTATCTCGGGGAAACGCAAAAATTTTGCATCTATGAGATGGGAGAAAATTCATATTTTCATGTCTCTCGCAAAAATATTGCGTTTCCGAGGGAAAAAATACGTTCTAGGAGGAAAACAATAATTTTCTTCCTATCTAACAGTAGCCTATTTATTTAGCAGCCTAAGCTGCACTTTTAATTTAAAGGCACAATATGTAAGTTTTCGCCGCTAGAGGGCGCATATTCAAAACAAACAAGGAAAGAAAGGCATAGTTTGATGACGCTGTGACTGAGTGTAGAATCGTGAGAGTTGTTGTCTTCATCCCTACAGCCGTTGCAATCCGACGGGACTCGGGCAGAAATCATGTTCATGGATGAGCTAATGTATTAATGATTTATTAACGTAGTAGAATGAAGCAGAGTGAGGCTGAAAGCCATCGAAGCGAAACGAGGCCTCTGAGTGAGCGTGACACACGGCTCGAAAGCAGCGGAGCTTTTATTATGCCACACTGCTTCCGCTCCTTCCGGTCGTGAGTATGTGTGGTAAACATAGACTGTATAAAAACATAGACGTAGTGTCCGTGACGTCACC
>NW_015540452.1:397-872 GCF_001515605.1 Sinocyclocheilus anshuiensis | reverse complement strand
CCTATCTAGAGCCAGACTGGATCCATCGAAAACAATCGAACTCTCTGCCTACACCACAAGGATGATGCACAGTCCGCTCCGCCTGTCTTCCTCCGAGGAGGTTGATATGGAGGGCGTCGACGAGCTCACCAGTTGCACAAGCATCAGTTACGCAAGCATCAGTTACACACGCATATTATGCCTAATATTATAATGAGACGCTTACTGTGAAGAAAAAGAAGCGGAGCTCGCGCAGTCAGCTCTCGGGAAAAACAGCGGGGCTGATTGTGCTATACCCGCGCACAAGCATTATGTCTGGGGAGCGAAGCTCGCGCAGTCAGCTCTCTGGGGGCGGATTGTGCTTTTCCAAAAATAAACGCTCCGCTCTCGCCGGGCACGCTCCGAGGAGTGTGTCCGTGCCTGTGATCTTGCGATTGCGGTCCCGCTGCTGCTGAGGCACGGCGGCGACTGAGATCGCGGTGATCGCACATGATCT
>NW_015540452.1:0-345 GCF_001515605.1 Sinocyclocheilus anshuiensis | reverse complement strand
TTGGGTGGAGAGTGCTCCCCCTTTCTTCGCCTGCACTCCCTAGATCCAGCTCTCTCTCTCGAGGCTTGGAAGCCCGCGCTGCGGTTTCTTCCCCCTCTGAGTGAGAGCTCGCTGCTGCAGCTACTTTTCTCCAAGGAGATTGATATTGTTTGTGTGACCAAGCGGCTTGCGCGCTGCCGAGGCAACGCGTGTATTACATCATTTCGATTTTTTATATGAATCTTATTACACCAGACCGTGTTTACTCGTCTGGTTGTTTGATTGCATTTAATTCTGAGGAATGAAATGAAGTATTTATCAGACTATGAGAAGTTAGATATACAGGGGCTCTTGGGATAAAAATTT
>NW_015540451.1:423-796 GCF_001515605.1 Sinocyclocheilus anshuiensis | reverse complement strand
GAGGCCTTTGTTCACTCCCCGGAGCCGTGTGAGACACTTTTTTTTGTGGAATTTGCCGTGTGAGACCCCGTGCTTTTTATTTCACTTCTTTTGGACTGACGCACTGCAACACCCGCTGAGTGCCATGAAACAGCTTGAAAGATCAAAGACAATTTTTGATATAACTCCGACTGGAATCAAAGACATGTTTAAATATAACTCCGACTGGATTCGTCTGAAAGAAGAAAGTCATATACACCTAAGATGCCTTGAGGGTGAGTAAAACGCAGCTTAATTTTAATTTTTGACTGAACTAACCCTTTAAGACTCTGCCACGCCCCCCTAAAACGGCTCGTTCTAACACGCCCCCACATATCTACCTCACTATGTGGAA
>NW_015540451.1:0-142 GCF_001515605.1 Sinocyclocheilus anshuiensis | reverse complement strand
TTGCTATGACAATCTGGCGCTTCTGAATCAGCTACTGTTTTGTTATTAGTTTAAGAATTTGCTATTGACTGTTCAAATGTGGAGTTTTGTGCATCGCGTGTGTGTGTGTGTGTGTGTGTGTGTGTGAGAGAGAGTGTGAGAG
>NW_015540450.1:47588-51506 GCF_001515605.1 Sinocyclocheilus anshuiensis | reverse complement strand
TAAGTTATTTATTGTTTTTAGATGGCTGTCATGTTTGCTAATATCCTCCCCAGTCAGCCACAACTGAAAATGGAAATTCGGTGGAGTCATTTTAGGGACGTCATCTCCAGAATGCATGCAGACTCTGACGGATGACTCGTACAAGGCCAGAGTTTTTTTGCTTGGGCGGAGGTACAGAAAACCAGAGGAGCCTTGAATATTTATGCTTTATTCTTGACCTGGACAAGTTAAAATGACCACTGAGGAATCATTGTGACCTGAAAAAGTATAGGAACGCACATTTGCTACTTTTGCTATGGTACAAAAAAGGGATGGTTCACTCAAAAAAAAAAAAAAAAAGACATTTCTACCATTATACCATTTATTCACCCTTATGTTGTTCCAAACACAGAAGAACATATTTTGAATCATGTTTATGCTGTTCTTTTCCATACAGGAAGTCTGTCTGGCTCCAAAAATGAAACAAAAGCACCATAAAAGTACATTATATGCATGAATAACATTGTTTTATAAAGTTATCGTATGCTTCTGAAGACTTGCTGGGTTGCTTTTATGGTGCTTTTTTTTCTTGTCCTTGTTCACTTGCATTGTTATTTTTTTGTGTTTCACAGATAAAAGAATGTCTCACATATTTAGAATGCTTTGAGGTTGAGTAAATAATTGCAGCATTTTAATTTTTCGGTGAACTATTCCTAAAGTGTAGTTTATCAAAGTCGACACACATGCTTCAGTATGTTGAGTGCACATGGATGAAAATGAGTCAGACTCACGTTTTTATTTTTGGTTATAGAAGACCTCCAAGACTTAATCCATAGTGCGGATAACTTTAAGTAGTGACGTCCTCTCCTCATTGTCATTGTTGAAGGTGATCACTTTGATGCCCAAGAATCTTTTTTTTTTTACTCCTCACAGGATAATAAAGTGCCATCACAGTCGTTTAGATGAATTTCCAAAGCTCTTCACTGACAGATGGCTTCTTTTAGAGAGTGCTGTGATAAATAGATTGTGATATAAAAGGTGAGACACAGGCCAGCATTTTTATGGTTTGAAGGTGCAAGCTGCTGCAGGTGCAGATGTACTAAAACGCTATTTCTAGGCCAGGGGGAACATTTGCCAAAGACTGGTTGATAAGGAGGAAAATATAATACTGATGAAAGCGAGTGTGAGGGAGGGGGGAGGGGGGAAGATTGAGAAAATGGAGGGTGATTTGTACGGACATCAAAGGTCAACCGGGACCAATTTTCATGCCTTGGCTTTCCTCCCAGGAAAGGACGAGGTTTGGCAGACTTGTTCTGCTTTATTATTTTTCAGTTTTCTTAAGCATTCACTCAAGGTCAGCTATGGAGCTTGGGTCGACGCATATGTCAACATCACAACTGCAGTGCTGTTTGTTTCCAAATAACGTTGGGAAAGTCACCGTGGGTGAACAACGCCCCTTGAATTTGTACATGTTTATCTTTTTCAAATTCTTGACTTTGTCTTTCTATCTTCAATTCTTTAAGTCGTTTATAGATCTTTGGACTATCCGTCCGCTCAAACAGATCAGAGTGGCAGATGTTCCATTGTTTACACAAAGTCTAGTTCCTCAGAAGTCCCTAGTTTCCACATGTCCTTTTCCTGTCCTCTCCCATGTTCATTTGATAAATCACACTGCCTTTGGTTTATGTGGCGGGCCGGTGCCTATGGAGCTTCTTTTGGCCCGGCATCACCGGGCTTCTGAAGGACTGGAGGTAAATTGTGCAGCCCTCAGTAATTCGCTTAATGTTTCTGGTATTTTCGTTCCTCACAGCAAATGGCTTGTCGTGTAACTCCCAGAGAGAGTTTGCCTAGATGGCGCTTGGCTGCTCCCTTAAAACCCCGCCTGGGTGCCTGGACGGTTCCTCCCGGGGAGTTCTGCCCTGGCTAAAGCTGAGCGTCTCTTCACCTGCATTGCATTTCTACCTTTGCTCGTGAATAATTCATGCCGTAGCCGTGTTTGGTCTGAGGCGGTGGGTCTGTTTCTCCTGCAGGTGTAATGAGAGGCAGAAGCGGTGGGCTTTGAAAAGGATTCTATATGGATGCAGGCCAAAGCTTTACCCTTTCCATGGGTTCAATGTGACTGTAGAGAGAGCCAGGCTAAATTTAACTCTAACGTCTCTCTGAGATCACCTCCAACCCGCTCTGTTCGGTAATAAGACCTGTTTACCTCCACAGCTCCGAGAATCAGCCCTGGCATACGCCGCCATTTTCCCTTCCCTCTTAAGAGGCTTTGCAGTGTTTTTTTTTTTTTTTTTTTGCTGGTGAACTCCAGACCTTGTCTTTCTGAAACACATTAGTTATCATGTGGAGTGTAATCTGAGTACATGTGATGTTATTTTCCCCCTAGTGTAATGTGTTTATAGAATATGGCATCCTTGTCAGATCAATAAAACCAACACGGACTGGCTCGGGGAGGACAAGCCTGGAAAGCAAACAAAAAGGGCCGCCGTATTATCGTTTCTCATCCTCGTATCGTTAGAACTCCTGCTGAATGTGTGAGACTCAATGTGACATGTTGTCCGTGGCACATTTATGTAACCGACAAGTTCATCCGTGCTGTCATCTCAATTGTTCAACCCTGGCATCTCAGACAGGCCGTCTTTTGGAGGATGAGACTGTGACAGTATGGTATGCGGCATTCATTAATGATGAGCTGATTTGAGATGAGCTTGCTGGAGGTTTTGCTCCCTCAGGTTCCCAAACATCTCCAAGAATAAGTTGAGCAGGAGAGACAAAGGACTGTGGGCAGGAAGCAATGGTGCGTTTCTGTTCCTGTCCATTTTCAGAATTATTTGTAACCTACCCGTGCAACATCATTACTGGGAGGGGCGGCAACCTCCCCTTAGAGTTGCATGGGTACACGTATGTGCATTCACGAGACATGTTAATAATTGGCGGCAATTACTGCATTTTGGAGCAGACAGGGAACGTGGGAGGCTATGAGGGAAGGTCAGTCAGCATGACCTGAATCGTAGTTTTCTCTGCTGAAAGAGTCTTCTCTGAACAAAACGTTCTCGACCATTTATTATTTCTCCGTGCTTTCATCTCTTCTGCTGAAAAGTGCTTGTGAGGGGTGATTTTGATTGAAGTTGGCAACTGGATCTTGTTGCACAAATTCTGTTGGGGCTTCTTTTCGTGACAGTTTCCCACTGACAAATGTATTCTGTCTGTTTTAATGTCTCTGAAGAAAGTTGTCCCCTTGCAATGACAATTTTCTTTCTTTTCTGCCGTTCTTTTTTTTTTTTGTTTATTTGCTTTTTATTGCACTGTCATGAGGAACAGAGTTTTCAAATATCTTGCCAGTTAGGTGGCTACTTACTGTGCAGTGTTATTGCAGCTTTATTTAAACCGTGTGTTTGTTCCTTGATTCCTTTTATACTTTATATGAAAGTCATTTTCAATTTGAATTGAACTTGAATTTATGATTTTTATGATCTGCCTGTGCCCTCATGTGTTTTGGAGGAGGCATGGCTTTGCAGAGTGATTATGCAGGGAGGCTAGCTAGCTTGCTATTGCTAGCCTTTCCGAAATTGCCTACCCTACCTTTAAGTAGCAATCAGGAAGAAGAAACAATTAAATTGAGCATTTATAGGAATAACTTTGAATTTATTTTTATTTGTAGTTTTAATACATTTTATTTTTCCATATAAACATATACACAACATATGGTATATAAAAATTAATTTACCAATGTATGTAAATAAATTGTTATATACATTTTTATATACACACCTATCAAACACTTTCACTTATGTAACATTTCAAACATTGCTTATTAATATTATGTGTTTCTTGAAATACACCACTTGTTGTTAATTTATACCAAAAAATAAGAAAAAAAATTATAATTAAAAACTACAATTGAGATTTATTGAAATTTTAAATGCTTTCTTGCATTCC
>NW_015540450.1:44756-45963 GCF_001515605.1 Sinocyclocheilus anshuiensis | reverse complement strand
TGTTTTTTTTTTTTTTTTGCTGGTGAACTCCAGACCTTGTCTTTCTGAAACACATTAGTTATCGTAATCTGAGTAATCTGAGTACATGTGATGTTATTTTCCCCCTAGTGTAATGTGTTTATAGAATATGGCAGATCAATAAAATCAATAAAACCAACACGGACTGGCTCGGGGAGGACAAGCCTGGAAAGCAAACAAAAAGGGCCGCCGTATTATCGTTTCTCATCCTCGTATCGTTAGAACTCCTGCTGAAGGCCGTCTTTTGGAGGATGAGACTGTGACAGTATGGTATGCGGCATTCATTAATGATGAGCTGATTTGAGATGAGCTTGCTGGAGGTTTTGCTCCCTCAGGTTCCCAAACATCTCCAAGAATAAGTTGAGCAGGAGAGACAAAGGACTGTGGGCAGGAAGCAATGGTGCGTTTCTGTTCCTGTCCATTTTCAGAATTATTTGTAACCTACCCGTGCAACATCATTACTGGGAGGGGCGGCAACCTCCCCTTAGAGTTGCATGGGTACACGTATGTGCATTCACGAGACATGTTAATAATTGGCGGCAATTACTGCATTTTGGAGCAGACAGGGAACGTGGGAGGCTATGAGGGAAGGTCAGTCAGCATGACCTGAATCGTAGTTTTCTCTGCTGAAAGAGTCTTCTCTGAACAAAACGTTCTCGACCATTTATTATTTCTCCGTGCTTTCATCTCTTCTGCTGAAAAGTGCTTGTGAGGGGTGATTTTGATTGAAGTTGGCAACTGGATCTTGTTGCACAAATTCTGTTGGGGCTTCTTTTCGTGACAGTTTCCCACTGACAAATGTATTCTGTCCCTTTTAATGTCTCTGAAGAAAGTTGTTCCCATGCAATGGCAATTTTCTTTCTTTTCTGTCCCTCTTTTTTGTTTCTTTGCTCCTTATTGCACTGTCATGAGGAAAAAGTTTATTGCAGCTGTACTTAAACCATGTGTTTATTCATTGATACCTTTTATACTTTTATTCCTGAAAGTAATTTTCAATTTGGATTGAATTTGAATTTAAGTAGCCAGAAGAAAGTATTTATATAAGTATTTATATTTAATTTTATCTGTAGTCTTTAATACATTTTATTTTTCAATCGGAAATCGGAATTAACTGATAAACATATGGTAAAGGGTAAAGATAAAAAGATAAAAATGAAAAAAGATGAAAAAATTTAAAGTATATAAATAA
>NW_015540450.1:36487-44721 GCF_001515605.1 Sinocyclocheilus anshuiensis | reverse complement strand
AGTCACATGGTCCGAGTTTTTCCCGCTCTTGCAGAGTATAATTTTGGACATGATTTCTATAACAAGAATATGATAGCCTACATTTGACAAAGAATTGATTGGAAGAAGATCAACCATGTTTTGACCAAATCTTAGATTGTCTGATTTGGTCTGATACCCTACAATACATACATACACACACACACACACCATCATACACTTATTTCAGTGGGTAACATGGCTTATTAATATTATGTATGTTTCTCAAAATACACCACATGTTGTATTTACGATCATTCATACCGGGTGGGAAAAGCGTATAATTAAAAACTACAATTGATAAATGTTTGATTTGACTTCAAACAAAATGGAACCAAATATGAATAATCCAGTCAATGAATCTGAATGATGCTATCAAAATATTATTTTTTATTTTTTTTTAATCGAAATTTATCTTTAAACAATTTGGTGGCCATTTTGTTGTGCTGTCTGCCTGTGAAGCAAATTAAACTTCAAGTTATGGTGCTTTTTGAAAATGAATTGAAAATGAGTTGGAATTTTAAATGCATTCTCAATTATATTCCGAATGGCGTTCAGTCTTGCTCTGAATATTTTCATTGCAACAGAAAGAATATCTAATAAAAATTCAGCCTTAATCCGCAAGACTATAAATGCACAAAATAACATACTATATTTAATATAATACATGCACCACAAACCTTGTAGTGCATTGTTTCATATACATGTCAAGTCTGTTCTCTTCATGAATGCATTTTGAAATGTGTTGACCTCAGCATCTGCGCTTGGGAAGCACTGTGAGCTGTATTCGAAATGCTTACAAAGGAATTCGTTCATTGATTGTCAGTAAAACATGGCTGTGAGACGTGCACCTTCTTTATACCCCGTTTCTCAATATTTCATCAAGTCGACATTAACCCCTCGCATGATTCAGCCTGTTCTCATTGTCACATGGTTATTGCTTTGTCGCTTTGCTGTCTCACTCAGCTGTGTTGCCCCATTAAGAATGCTCAACTTGTCATTGTCATATTTCACACCGAGCCTGGCTATGCAGGTATATCCAATGGAAAACAATTACCTCCGGCATTCAATAATGACCCCATAGTTAAGATTTGACCTTGCGTGTGATTTGTCTGCACCATAAACAAGAGAACGTCGACTGTGGGGGGCTGTCTGAGTGGTCATCAGATTTTGATTATCTTAATCTCTCCGAGGGGCTTTATGGCCATGCCGTCGATGAGCAGGATTCAGCAGTTTTCTACAGAAGGTTAAAGACGCACGCTTTTTCCCCTCCTGCTGTTCTATTACATGAGCAGCTGTGCCATTTTCACTTGCCTAAAAACCCATAAAATTTTATTTCAGCTTTTCTCAAGGTGTCATGATCTTCAGGTTTGCAGGTGTGATGCCATGATGGATGTGTTCCTGAGCGGAGCTTTTTTTTTAATGTCCTCAATGAGCGTTTTCACACTTTTTTGTAAGCACCTGAAGAGTTGCGAATATTAAGTGATTGCATTGGATTTATATGTGAACAAACCCTGACAGTAGGTGATGTTTGAAGTATTTACGACTTATTTGAATTGACAGATGGACTTGCATTAAGGGATCTATGAATTTTAATGCAGTACTTAAAGTGTAGTTTTACATTAAAACACATGGAGCCTTTAATACAAGTTCGTATGCTATATAAATATGTGTGTCTTTAGGGAGAGGATTCATTTCAATTCTTGAGCTTTGCTTGAGCTTCCACTCTCATGTTCCCATCTGTGCATCTGCAAATTAAGACAATTAGTCATCAAACTGCTTGAAAGCGCTTATGCACTCATTGCTGTATACTGTATATGTTGTGGAGCATCTGATACTGTCAGTTTTCCTTGCTTTTTACTGTTATTTATAATGCAGATGTGAAATAAGCAAACATATGCTCTACTATAAGCGTCAACATTAGATTACCCATCAGTTTGATAGCGACAACAGCAGTCTCCAACACTGAGACACCGAAGCTGCTGAATGACAATGACTTCGTCTTATTTAGAACCAAGGACTCGTATATTCCTTAGTTTTTATTGACTTAATAATGACAGCGGCGTCAGATATCAACCTCTGACCTGCAGGAACTAGAAGACGAGTTCGGTTACTCATGCTCAGTAAGGCAGATCTGCGAGGCAGGGAACCGTATGCCGTCCTCCGGTCACTAAGGCTGACGTGCATTTGTTAAGCCTGCAAGTTCCCTCGGCGGAACACATCAAAGGGAAGAGGCGTGGCTGACAGCTGGCCGCAGGAGCGGCTATCGGAGACTGCATCTGAAAGATAAATGCATGCATGCCGAGAGCTTCCTCTGGCCCCCTTCCTGTAGAGAGACCGGTGTAATTGAGAAAGATGGCTTCTGCCAGAGTGGGGACACAGAGTCCTCTACGTGCGTCTGTTCCTTTGGCAATACAAGGTGAATCTTCTTCTAAAGCTTACAGCGTTGATGAGCTGAACTCCAGCCATTCCTGTAGACAAATGGTCCCATCTACAGGAGGTGTGACTGGTGTAAATTATGGGTTATCAATGTTCCTCATTGAAAGTGTATTTATATCTTGGAAAAGGTTGATGGTGTTACTCTGAAAGAATGACTTCAGAGATGAAAGAACCTCATTTTCTCTCAGTTTCTCTGGGCACTTCATGGACAACAACAACATTTATTTATAAAGCATGTATTTATAGTGGAGTATCAGTTTTTTGTGTTTTTTTTCCCCCACATTTTAATATTTACAGTAATTTGAACCCTAAGAATGTCCAGCAGCATATACAATGTGTTGTATAAGAACCTTATGTGACTTTTTTTTTTTTGTATAAAATGGCCAATTCCTTTGTCTTTAATTTCATAGCTAACATTTTGAGTATGTTTAAATAATATTATTTAATTGTAAATACTATACACAATTATTTTTAATGTAACTATATATAATTTTACATAATTATATATTATTTGACAAAATTATACCTTGATTGAAAATTAACTTTTTTGCTCCTAAAAACTAATGAATGAATGTTGAATAAAAATCAACCCCAGGAAATAAAAGTGTCCATAGTTGAAGTAACTCCCATCTATCCTTGAATCTCACTTAGGGTTTCCGAGAACCTTGGCTCGAGAAGAACGTTCACGTGTTTCTCGGTTCCCCTGCACACTCAGCAGATGTGTCAATGTTATCAGAAAAGGAGCAGCAGGAGCTCAAAGCGCCTCACCCTTCTCATGTGCTTCTCTCACACACACTCATTCTCTAAGCCGTCTGGAACGTCTCCTTGCCTCTTTTCTGCCTCGTCGTTTTAGCCTAATTGTGTCGATTCACAGGCAGAGCGAGCCACATACATAATCAATTCCGATACTCAGTCTGAGGATCCCCGGCTTTCCGCACATCAAAGCCGCGGAGCTAGCCAAGACCAGCTGGTTATTCTCGTCCAGCCGTCCCACACAATATCAGCAGGGGAGGACGGGCCGAGGACAAACGTTTGTCACAAGATGCCGAGAATGTTTTCCTACTGTAAATATGTTCTCCTTCACACTGTTAAAGGTGCTGCGCGTAATGTCTCCTCTGAGTGATGACTTCGGTATCAGCGACAGCATAAAAGAGATGCCCGACTTCATTTCACTTCAATTGCAGACGCTACTATATGGCCTCCTACTGAATGTTTTCTCAGTTGGCCGAGTATCCAGAGAGCTATTCACATAAAAGACTCTGATAGTGCCAGCGACTTTAGTGATTCATTTTCAGAGTCCGGGGCGACGTAAAATGGAGCCGGTCCAGATGGTCTGTCGGCGAGGTGCGACATCCTACTACATCCCATTAAAAAAAAGTACACATCCTTGTTGAGCACTTTTCAATGTCCTCTGCCCTGTGGCCCCTGGCGCAGAATCGTGCACCAAACCGGCTTGATTTAAAGAGTAGGAGCTCGTTGTGCCGTAATTGGTTTCTTGCTCTCATTTTCTGGTGATCTTTCTTCATTGCTCTGTCTTCTTTCCTCTCCCTCTCTGTAAATGTCAGAAGGTTCCTTGTTGTACGCTTTAGTGCTTATCAAGTCAAGTCAAGTCAAGTCTGCTTTATTGTCAAACACAGAGACGGCTCATTTTGATCACTCCTTACATGGCATGAGATAATGAACTGTTGTCTGAGGGAGCAATTACATTTGTGTGCCCAACCAGGACAAACACAAATCTTTGACAAGAAGTGATATTACAGTATCACTCCAAGAGCAAGCCGGGTGTGCACGTCACGCCTTTGTGCTGAAAACGGTTTGGCATCACATCCCCATCGAATACTCGTTTTCTTACAGTTGACTTGGCAGGATGCAAACTTTCGGTCATGACTTGTGGGTAATGTAGAGCGCTGGCTTGTCACGAGAGCTCTGAGTCTTTTGAGCTGGTGGGGACACACAAGAAAGAAAAATGAGATATATCTTTAAAGGAGTATTGTTCACCCAAAAATAACATTTCTGTCATTATTTGCTCATCTTTGTTGTTCAAAAGGCATATTTATTTTTTATGTGTTCACAAAAAGAATATCCTTTTTCAGCTTGTGTGATTATATACCAACTCTTCTGAAGTTATACAATAGCTTTTGTAAGGAACAGAGTAAAATTAAATTCAATATGTATTGATGAGTTGCAACTTGATCACTGCAACTTGATCACAGAGTCATTGAGTTTCATTTGAGAATTGAATTAACCCTTTTTTAAACAATCATTCAGATTTATTTGGTTTAGTGAACTGATTTATAAAAAAAAGATTAATTTACAAATCATGAACACTTTACAATAAGGTTAAATGTAGAAACATTAGCTATGACGTTCAACTGCAGGACAACGAGAAAAATAGAGATGCTTATAAAAGTCATCAAAATGATTGTTAATTTCCTTGGGATGAGTTAGTAAGGTACCGTTCTGAAATCTTTTTTGATAAATAACCCCTACTAGCCTGGAAAGAAGCTTATCTGCCTTGTCTCCCAATTCAGACTGCTTCTGTTTGAGTTTATTTAACAGATTAGAAACCTGATCACTCAAGATAGAGTTTTCATATTATTTATATTACAATTTAAGGATATGATCTCTCTGAGATCATAATGATTGTTTTAGACATGAAAGTATAGTTTCCATCTTGGACAAAAGTCTATGATTCTTGAGTCTCAGCCTCAGACGTCAAGCTCTCGGACCGTCTGATGCATATAACACACAAAACTGGAAACACTTCAGGAGTTTTGAAGTCATCATCAGATTGGTTGAATTCCACAGGATTTCCTGGAGACGTTCTTTAACGTTCTGCCTGGAAACATAGATGCCATGACGCCAAACCCTGCACATCGAAAAGTGACGCTAAAGGGGTACCTTGAGCGTCAAAAAGCGTGTTTATTGCATGTTTGTGATTCCTATTGCATTAAGTAATGTAAACGGTGCAGTAGGAGATCTTGGAAAATGCTAACTTTAGCCTGATAGCACTGTAAGCGAACGTCCCACCCTCCCTGCAAATTGCCGTCCAAATGCTTGGAACGAGCATTTTGATTGGACGAATATTTATTGGTCCTACGCCTTCCACAGAATATACAGTATAAATAGATATAAATACATTTAGACCCCTTAACTTAATGATTGAAATCGGGATGTGAAGAGACTTTGAGCCAGCATAACAAGACATGTTTCTGAAGACAATCACCTATTGCACCTTTAACAAATTGAACCTTGTTGTAAAGTGGTACCCTCAAATCAGACATGGTTATTTCTCTGGAGACTTTAAATGGGACTTTTTCTAATGAGAAAAGATCCTAGTAATTTCACATGCATTTCTTATAGAACTTTAAAAGAGAACTTAGATTTCAATCATTGCCAAGAAACCAAAGTCTGCAGCCAAAAGCCAGAATCTGACATTTCAATGCACACTTAAACGCCTCTGATCAAAAATGACTTTGCTGTACTGTATGGCAGCAATTTGCATCTTGCTTTTATTCCTCTTAGGAATTTTAGGAGAAATATCTGAGACAAAGTTGATATTTCATTAGCTAGTCTCCTGCTAGTAGCCATTTTTGAACATAAAAACATTCCTCAGGGAGACTGAGTTAATATACCGTGATGATGACACCACCAAAGTCAGGCACACAAATAAACTTCAGAAGAGTCCTGTTTTATTTCTTTCTCTCCTTTTTGTCTGTCCTTATTTACTTACAGCTTATCAGAGAGCGAAGCCTTTACTGTATCAGTGTAAATTAAAGCAGGATCAGTCTGTTTTTTTATTTTCCTCTGTTTTCCTGAGGATTTGTCCAAGAAAGAAGTATTTGGTTTAGCAAAGGATTTAAGTCCCCTGCTGCTCTTTTAAAATAGCGCTGTCTTTGATATCCAGAGGACAGGGCAATGCACTTTTTTCTTAATTTTTCTATATGCACCCATTGTGTTTTATTTATTTTCTGTGGAAAATTATTTTGTGGGTGTTCACAACCCATTTAATGTGACATTTCAGGGTGAAACGGGATATTCAATATAACTAATGTAGGACAAGGCTTGATTTCATCCATTGGGATTTGATTGGATTTAGAAAGGTGGTCTCTATACGCCTAGTGGTTGGAGGAAAGAGTTTGATGACGTCAGCCGAAAAAGAAAGTCTTGTTTCGGATGTAGACAAACATTTTTTCCTCTTTGGATTAACGTACACCAATGACTCATGCGTAATAAGATCAGGAAACGTGTGAAAAGAGAGTAAATATACGGTCAATGTTGGCTTCATGTCGACTTTAGCCAAGCAATAAGGCAAGTGTGTTTCTTTCTGGTCTAGTTGGGTTATAACTAATCTTTTCCCAACAGTAGCGTTAGGCCGGCCGGCAACCGGGCTCCCTGAGGGTTGAAAGGATCAGGCTGGGAGGTGGTTTGCTTCAGGCAATAAATCCTTTGACATAATCTTGCCACATTTGTGGGGAGCTGAACTCCTTTTTGGTATCATTAGCGTGACATATCATCTGATATGTGGAGTTAAGCAGCCTTGGAAAGTAAGATTCACTTTGAGGACCAATGGCTGCTTTTATGTATTTTGTTTGCACATTTTCAAATTCTTGTCTTTTCTCAGAGACATGGAGGACTGTTTATTGTCATGCTCTGAGCATGTTGAACCATGGTGCTAATATGGGTGATGCAGGCTTGAATCTGGCATGTCTACTTTATTTATCCAATAAAAACGTACCATAAACATAGATTTCCTAAATTTTTCGTGGTGTTATCACATCAATGCTAATTTACAGGGCATACATGAAATTTAATCAACAGAGGTTGCCAAGTCAAAGTCATGTATTAAGCATTGTCAGCAGTGCATTATGCCATGCAATTAGTCTTTGAAGGCATCAGAATAATGTGCCGACAAGACCTATCCTGGTACATTTACATGCCAAAGAGACAAATCTGTCTTGACCAATCAATAGCATTTGTTTCAATTACACTTAAAGTGAGCTATTATAACGATTTTCTGTGCTATATGTTTAGCAGATCACTGATGTATTTCTGACCCAGGTATTTGATTAGATGGCAGCTCTCCAGTTGATAGCACTATGTGTCCCGCAGACATTGATCAATAAACTCCATTAAACCGCTTTAGCTGCTGTGGTTGAAAGTTACAGTAGTGCTTCACAGAATTAGAGCTGTTGGTAACGCCTTTTCAGTTACACGGTTCCCTCCCTAATCGGATAATGAATAAAACAAATGATGTGGTAAAAAATAAACATACTTCCTGTACGTGATTTTTATACAACAGAAAGTTAGAGATGGTCCTTACTGCAGAACACAAAATCCAGGGGGCGAGGTTGGATCCAGATCCAACTCCTCCCACTTTACATATACCTAAACCCACCCATCTCCACCCCTAAACCTACCATCCATATACCTAAACCTACCCGTCTCCACCCCCTGATCCCTAAACCCACCCATCTCCGCCCCCTAGATGTGGATCCAACCCCGCCCCCTGGATCTTTGTTCTGCAGTGAGGGGCTACTGGAAAGTTACAGTAATCTAATTGGCCGACACCATCTTAATAAAAATAAATAAAGAAATAAATATCCTTTTTAATGATAAATTATTAATATATTTATTTATTCATAAAAATTAATACACATGTATATATGCAGTATACAGGTGCATCTCAATAAATTAGAATGTCGTGGAAAAGTTCATTTATTTCAGTAATTCAACTCAAATTGTGAAACTCGTGTATTAAATAAATTCAATGCACA
>NW_015540450.1:25100-36463 GCF_001515605.1 Sinocyclocheilus anshuiensis | reverse complement strand
ATATATATATATATATATATATATACACACACACATTATATATAGTATATTTCATAAATACATTTAAATAATTTATTACAATTTAAATAATTTTATATTGAGAAGCGAAGACTGGAACTTTCCATTTATAAAATGAGTTAATCATCTTAAATTCTTGACAACAATTTAAAAATATATATAAATAGTTGCATGATTGAGCCACCTTTACATGTACGCCAATGGGCATTTCCAAAAGCGCCCGAGGACTTTTTCATTGTGGAAATTAGCCTAGGTTTGCACTCGCTACCTATTTTGCTCAGAGGACCAATATTCCAGCAGAGCGTTTTATGCTCCCTGCAACAAAAGATCAATGTTCCATTAGAATAAGTGAGCTGTTAAATTCATTTCAACCTTGGTGCTATTATTTGATTTGGGGTCGTGTTACGACATGTTTGCCTCCTCTCTCGCTCCAAATGTTTCGCCCTCTCCCTGGCTTAATTCATTTTATGATGGCCAGCAAATGCCAATCAATATCACTCATCACTCATTGTAGTTCACGCCTACGTTCCCACAGTGCAGCCATCCTCTGCGAGAGGATTGAGTTTCTACTGTTGAAGGCACTCAGAGAAGCATAAGGGTACGTGCACGCTCGCCCATCATCTTGATCTTCATGGTTTCTGCTGGCTCATCTCTTCCACACCTGCTCCACCGTGAACAAACAGACGTCTACTTCCATGCAGCTGCTAATTAAATTAGAACCATTAATCTTCATCAAATCTGGGCTTGGGCTCTCAAGTTTCTATTACATGCAGCGGATGAAAGCTCTAAGAAAGGAGAGGATGAAGAAATGAATTGATCAACACTAGCAAATCGTGCTTAAGAGTTTTTCTTTGGCGCTGCGAATAACTGATGAGCAGTTGAATGAAAAGAGACAGCGGCTCAGACCAGCTTCGCAGAAGGGTGTTAGTGTAGGTTTGCGGGTTTCTGACCTCAGGTCTACAGGTGCTGGCACATTTTCACCTGTCTTGCACCTACAACCATTTGTTAGGACGCCCTGATCTTTGGCTCACCACTTTCCAATGCAATAACCTTTGGCGCTGTCTTTTTCAGTATCAAAACGCATACTCTGGATTTATTAATAACTACTGCATTGTTATGAATTCAGAGTATGTGTTTCCGAAGCTCTCTGCATCCCATTTCTCTGTTGTACTTCAAATATAGAGACAACCAGTTGAATTTAAAGAGGGAAGTGCATTAGGCTCTGTATTTGGCTTCTCTTGGGCTTTCTTCAGTTTTATCTGATTCTGTGATAATGGAAAAAGTGAGATTACAAGGACCTTGTGTGAGCTACTTGTTGAACAGTCTTATCAGCTGGGCCGCATAATTATTCAGTATGTTAGACATGTTTTGCATGATTAATTATTCTTTTGTGGAAGGATTGTTCAGCTTTGCTGCCCTTCGGCACGCAGTTATCGCCGTGTGCCTCTCTTCAAACATGCAGGAGTCGTATGCTTTCCTATATTAGACTGTGGGATGTTATTGCAGTTATTCACCAGGGTCATTTTAAAATAGTGTCTTTCCTGCTGATAATCAAAATGTTTTTTGTTTAAAGAACAATTTCCCTTGAATAGTAAATATGTTCCATACTGAGTTATTTCAGTGCTGCAAATAAAAATTCAGATTTATTTTTTTAAATTGAAAACCTTAACAGACAGGCATGACACAGTAACTGCCAAAAGTGGGACATTTTTTATGGTTTTGAAATTATATTTAATTAAATTGAAATGATTTAAATTATATATATATACTGTGTGTGTATATATATATATATATATATATATATATATATTCAGTTGTTTGTGCAGTCTTGCATATGAGCTTCAAGTGGCATTTGAGATTTAAGTATAAATAAATGTTGCTTAACTTCAGCCATTTACGCTTTATAATGTTTACGGACTCTGCCAATGGGCAATATATTGTAATGTGGGTAAGATGATACATTATGCATGAGGATGTTATTGTCCCATTGGAATCTGGGATAATAAATAGTACCAGGTTTTAAGGCTTAGTAATATTGAATCACTGCAATCTGGGGAAATGTTGTGTAAAACGCAGGTGAAATCACGTCTGACCTCTGCCTTTTGTGAGTAGACATTTGAATATTTGATTTTCTTCAAGTTGACTCATGCATCTGTTTTTCATCATGTCAAACAAACATGTGGCCTCTGCCACTATTGCCGCAGTTACAGACAGTGTTCATTTCACTGCCTGTCATTACTGTTACTAGAATATCTGCTCAACATTTCTCTAAGTGGCAGCTGTGGGCTGAATATTTCAACACATCTAATGTGGCTCACCCTCATTACTGATCCGGGTCACTCTTACTGTGCAGTACATTTTTGTTTCACCATCACATGTGTGTAAATATATTGGCTAAAACTTAAAATTGGAGAAATTTAATTGGAGATTTCTTTAGTTCAAGCAAATTGTGCCACCTTTGTCATGTCCCTGGATGCTGCGCTAAATTCTAAATGGAAAAAATTGTGATTTTTTTTTCTTCTCATAATTATTTTCTATGGGAGAAACAAAATATATATATACACATATACATACACACACACACCACACAATAAAAATAAATAAAACTTTTATTTAGGATGCATTGAATTTATTAAAGTGACAGTGGAGGCGTTTACATTTGATTCAATCAATCAATCAATCAATCAAACAAACAAACAAACAATAAATTAATAAATTATGTTCTTTTAAACTTTCAACATGAATGTTTTACTGTATTTATGTATTAATGTTTTACTGTATTTTAATCAAGTAAATACAGTATTTATGAGCATAAGAAACTTCTTTCAAAAACATTAAAACATTCCCATCCTTTGATGCAGCAGTTTTCTTTTTGTGTAAGTAATACCTGAAATAGTACTTCAGCTTACTCTGATAGTTTCAGGTAACCTCGTATAAAAATATTTCATACAATTATAAAGTTACAAAATGTACTGCATAACAGGAATGATCCACACTAAAAAAAGTGTTCTCTAAAGACAAACTACAAAATAACTAGGCTGCTAGACCTTCAATAAAGCTAAATCCCGCAGCTGTGCAGAAGTGCCAGCCTCTGGCTTTTGGCTGCTGAAAAATGCAAGATTTGCAATATGAACCCTGTGTCACGATAAAAACTCATGAGACAAAAGACATGTGAACAAGGCATGTCATGATCTGATGCCCAGAGATGACACACTCCCTCACCTCATTCAAGTTTCCCCGCAACCTGATCAAATGGTGTCACATCCAGCAGTGTCAGTACACAAAAGCGGCAGACAAGAAGCCCTGTCCATCAAAGAGCTCCCAGGAGCTCGGATGCTGTTTGAATACGAAGGGGAGGCTTGCAGGTTATTGTGTGGTGATGGAGCCCGGCTGGCTACCGGTGGGGTGACAGAGAGTCTATTTTCTACATGACTGGGCTTTATTTCAACCCTGCCGTGAGCGAGATCACAGTGATTGATTTTTCTCCTCTGCCATAAAGCGCTGTGATTATGCACAGCATCCAATCTTTAATCAGAGCTAAGTGTCTTAATCCATTATTTCTGGTGGGGATAGGTGGGCATGGAATCGTCCTAGTATAAACTGCATTTGGATTTGGGCCAGATCTGGACGTTGGGGTATTGAGATGGCTGGCCATCAGAGTCTGTCTTTAGCGGTACTATAAATCAGGGATGTTCGAACTTGGGACCACTGGGGGCCTGCAGAGTGGGAACTAGGGGATCTGTGGATAATTTGAGAAGCAAAAAGAAAAAACTAAATGATTTTTTTTTTTTTTTAGCATTTTATTTTATTTTGAAAAAGAAAAACCTGCATATCTTTGTGAATATTGTTTGTCATGTACATACTATCTTTCTGTGGAGGTTTTTCTTGTCACTCTCATCTTTGTCTTGCTGTAGCTACTTGTATACAGTGCCACTTTCTGTAAATACTTTGGAACAATGTTTATTGCTCAGATTATTTCTCTAATTGCTTGCAAATATTTTTGTAAAAATGTAATGTTTTAAAGAAAAAAGACATGCTGTTAATTTAGCATATTTTATATTTTGTTTTGGCTTACGTAAAATGACAGACACATCAATTTTATGTTTTTTTTTTATGAAATATTTATTTATATTTGTATATTTTCATACATACTGCAACCAAAAGTTTGGAATAATTAAGATTTTTAAATGCATCAATAATATTGTGAAACTATATTACTATTTAAAATAACTGTTTTCTATTTCAATGTATTGCGAAATGTAATTTAATCCTGTAATATTAAAGCTTTTTTTTTTTTTTTTAGCAGCCATTACTAATTCTAATGTACTGATTTGGTGCTTATTATCAGTTAATATTGGTGCTCCATTATTATCATTGTTTCTTATTGTTATCAGTGTTGAAAACTGTTTTTGCTGCTTCATTTTTTGTGGAAATATGTGGAATATTTTTTAATTGTACTTACCCCAAACCTTTGAATTGTAGTTCCCCTTCAGGAACTCGAGCTGCGTCGAGTCGCTTTGGGAACGCCCTTGCGTGACCGCGTTCTGAAGCACGTGTCAAATCAGTCCAATGGAGAAGCGAGACGTCACGAGCAGGGTGACGTAAGCACCAGAAAGTATAAAAGCGGATCCAGCAGAGCGCAAACGAGCTTCTGCTCTTCAGTAGCGCTCTGTGTATGTGTCTGTCTCATGGTTCCCCGAGGGAACGAGACGCTGCGTCTCTTTGCCATACTCCCTGCATCCCTGCAGGCGCTACTTCATCGAAGCTGGTTTGCGCTCTGCTGGATGCGCTTTTATACTTTCTGGTGCTTACGTCACCCTGCTCGTGACGTCTCGCTGCTCCATTGGACTGATTTGACACGTGCTTCAGAACGCGGTCACGCAAGGGCGTTCCCAAAGCGACTCGACGCAGAGTCTCGTTCCCTCGGGGAAACCATGGTTACATACGTAACCTAGAGACGTTTTTCAATATTTACAACTGAAAAACTACAACTGTTACAACTGTTTTCAATGATGATAATAGTAATGAAAGTTTCTTGAGCATCAAATCAGCATATTAGAATGATTTCTGAAAGATCAGGTGACACGAAGACTGGAGTAAGAGAAAATTCAGCTTTGCCATCACAGACATAAATTACATTTTAAAATGTATTAAATAGGAAAAAAAATAAATTCAACTTTGGTGAGCATTAAAAAAAACATCTTGCAAAAATATTTTAAAAATTATTCCAAACTTGGCCGGCAGTAGTTTTTTATCTGAAAATATTTAGCCTCTTAATATTTTAGAAAAGTGGGCTCCTTGTCAGGGAGATCATCATATTTGGGGGTTTAAATGTTTGAAAACCTCTGTTATAGATGACATCCATTCTCTTAATGTGCTGTTGATCAGAATTGGATAAAGCATTTGTTGACCTTCACCTTGTTTGGGTGAATGTGCAAGAAATGTGTTTTCAGACTCCAATGAGTCTGTGCATTTCTATTTCAGTGAGCATAAATCCAGAGCTGGGGTCAAAGAGAGGGGGAGGCAAAAAAAACAAAACAGCCATGCATCACCATGGACAGGTCATTGGAACAGTGCATTGCAGCGTCTGAGAGTTTCAAGATTAGAAGGGCTAATAATTTTTAAGGGCCATGCTTTATGTTAATGTGGCAGGCCACGCTGTATATTTCTGCTGAGACGGTGCCTTTGTGGCGCTTAATTTAGCTTTAATGGAACTGTTGTGTTAGTATCTGCAGCAGACGCTAAGATTGAAACCCTCTGGAATTAACTGGCTTTATTGCAGAGGACGTCCTGTGATTTATCTCACGTCTCCGGACATCAGGAAAGGACACACGAACCCAAACAAGTAAAAAAGGAAAAACATGGCAAAAGAACTCGAATTGCTACAGTTTTGAACCTGTGTAGGAGGAAAGGTGGAAATGATTCTTGGGGTCCAGCAGGATTGTTGTTTTTGTAATGAGAATTATTGCAATGTTTTTAAAGTCAAAATATGCCATAATTATTAATAGGCCTATTCACAAAGTTTGTTTTGTGTAATGCAAATAGTTTTAATATTTCAGTCTGGTCTATTTTAGCATTCAGTTTTGCAATAAATATTAATGATAGGATGAGAAAACATCAATTTATATTATACAAATTATATTATATTTCTATAATTCTGAGTATTGTTTTCAGATAAAACCTTGGCCTATTTTTGCCATTTAACGTTTTAATCATCTTCTAGAGAGGCTTCTATTTTTGCTCTATATATTTTCAGATTATTCCCAAACTCCCAGAGTATTTTATTTCAAGAAAAACAAGAACTCCCAAATTCCCCCAAATATAGAGATGAAGTATGTTATTTCCATTTATATCTATATAGCTAACTGAATCATCTTTTAATCATAGCATAATCAATTCATAATTTCACTTTCCACTTACACTTTGCTGCACTAATTCATGGTGCTTCATCTCGGCTGTCCAAATTCATACTGTTTTAATTTTTCTTAGATAAAATTCATTAGTGATGATCTAAAACCCTTTTTTGAATCATTCATGAGCTCACTATTAATTATTAATCAATAATCGTTATACACTCATTACGCTAAATGTTCATTAAATAATTTAGTTTATCTTTATCCATCTCTGAACTTTATTGGTAGTCTTTTTTAAACATTGCTCAACTCAAACAACTGTGAAACTTTGTTCTCTTTATTATTTGGCAAGGATAAGAAAACGCACACTGTGATTTTTTCTTTCTTTCCGTAATTTAAACTATTAACCATATTTTTGGCAGGCACTTTGGTAACTGGCTTTTCTTGTTGCAAAAATGTTTAAATTGTACAGAAGGTTTTTGGCAAACAGATCTCCTAATATGTGTTGCAGCGCAATTTGTTTATTAAAAGTCAATTTTTTTTGTTTAATCATTATTATTTATTGAAATTGGCACATAGTCCAGCTCTCATGCCACGACACACATGCATATTTCGACCCACTTCCTTTCAGAGCAGCAAGCTGATAAAGGTCACTCGCGCCAGGACCATTTCATTAGCTAGTGAACCCAATTTAGCTGTTTAATTTAAATAAATGGAAAACTCGTTATACGTGCACCCTGGGTTTTGCTCCTTTAATGCGGTTGAATTCAAATTCATATGCAAATGAACCATCAGCAAATTCTTTTAACTGTACTAAATGCACAATGTAGTACTACACAGAACATTTTAATAAACAATTTTAAGAGGCAAAAAGAAAATGACTCTGAAGTTTCATTGCAGTAGGGCTTTATCGTTCCAGCGCAGCCTCTGCCCAGTACAAAATGGCACGGCTTTAGCAGGCCATCCCAGTTCCAGAAAAAGTGGCTGTCATAGGCTGCACAGTTCATGCATGACTGAGAAATGCTTAATATGTGGATCCATCCCACCTGCTAGCAGGAGCAATATACAGTGAGCCTTTTTGTCCTTGAGTATTCTTATTGAAGTGTCAAATATAGCAATGTGAGTGCAGGTTTTTGTGCCTGTGCACATGGATAAAAAAGAATGGTTCTGAAACATATTTATGATTTTTATTTTTTGTTTGGTGTGTTATTTTTTTGGTCCTGTTGCACAGGGATTTTTTTTTCTCACCCCAGATGAACACAATTTTTCATGCCTGTAGTGTCTTGCCTTAAAGGTCCAATATATTTTATGTCTAATCTTTTAAGGTACAATACAATTTGTAACTGATTCAGGAATTTAGCACTTGTGGGTGAGGTTTTCACTCACAGCATTAAATAAGCCTGTTCCCTTCCTCAAAATGCACGATTCCCCCATGAAGCAGGTGGCAGAGGGCTCAGAGGGTCATGCTTTGGAAGCTCAAGGTGTTTGTAACTGATCATTCGGCGGGGTGAGTGCATTACAGGACACACAGAGAGGTGTCGCGTCGCACTTCACGTATTTACAGTGTAAGACTTGGGAAGATGAAGAGTTATCTGATATGGTGTGAATGTTGTCAGTGATTCTTTTATCTACCGCATCCAGAGTGGTATTAAAGCAATAAGCCATGAGAGGCAGCAGATGCAATGATTTTTGCCATGGTTATGGCTTGTTTGGCATGATGCATTCTTGACTGTGGTGAAGTCATTTGGATGGTCTGTTGTTTTTATAAAATGGCAGCTACAGCAATATGAGAGAATATTAGATGATTAATGGTGCGTATTATTGCATTCTGATGGGATGATGGGATGACATTTAACAGGATTTTAAAGAATAAAAAAATAAAATAAAATAAAAAAGGTAATTGCAATTTATCTCACAATCCTGACTTTTATTCTCACAATTCTCAGAATTCTGACTTTATAAGCTTTGGAATTTTGAGAAATAACTCAGATTTGTGAGAAATAAACTCGCAATTCTTTCAAGCAATTCCGAGTTTGTATCTAGCAATTCAGACTTTTTCCTCAGAATTTTAAGTTGGCATCGCATTTTTTTTTCAACCACAGAATAAAAAATAAAAAAAGTCATTGCAACATTTTATTTTACTTTTTTTTTTAAATATCACAAAATCTTCTACATTTGCAATGTAACATCTATCTATCTATCTATCTATCTATCTATCTATCTATCTATCTATCTATCTATCTGTCTGTCTGTCTGTCTGTCTGTCTGTCTTGTCCTTATATCTATATATCGATTTGCATTTATATTTAATTTGTATTTTAATATAAAATGGCATAAAATCACAAAGTAACCATGAGTTGCATGAGCTTTTTTTTACGCACACGTGCTATTCTGTAAATATTCAAAACATTTTGTTCGAATCCAAACATTTTTTGAGGCAAAGAAGGCTGAGTGACTTTGTGCTAGAGCAGCTTTTAGCTGTGTTGCAGGAGCGGCAAGGAGAGTTAGACAGCGCTCAAGGATAGCCCAGAGGCTAGGTTAGCCCAGACACCGCCAGAGAAACTCTACCAGAGACGCTCCCAGCAGGCAGAGGGAAGAATCGAAAAGGAAGCTGAGGAAAGATGATGCCCAAAACATTTTTTTCCCCGCTTGAAACATCTCTCATGCCATATGTTTATTGAATGCATACAGTACAGCATGTCACTTTGTACAAGTGTACTTCTCTGACTTTCAGCTTCTTGGGCTATAAAAATTTAAGCTGCGCCACCGCTGAGGGGCTGTTCACTAATATTGGCTCACTCTTCTCCCAGCTGTTTGGCTCTGATACATTGAATTATAGACAGGAAATGTAATATTCATATAGGCCAGAGCGGTGCATTTTAATCTGTGTGATCCTCATGGAGTGCAAAGGGTAGCTCAGAACGAGGAGCCCGCTGGGCATTCTGGGACGGGCTGCTGTGGGACAGAGAGTGCTCTGTGTGCTACATGCTTCATTTCATCACACACATTGCTCAGCAATTGTGGCATTTTTTTTAAGTGTTGTGAGTGTGCATGGCTGAAGTGCATGATTCATGATTTATAGTTCTTCTATTCATTATTGACAGCAGGTATATAAAAAATTAAAGCTATGTTTCTAAACATGCATGGTTTTGTATTTGATAATTTATATATTTTTTATGTTTTTATGCAAGAATCTGCCAGCTGATAGACCATAAACATTGCCATGGTAACCAATTTCTACCTTGAAAAACTGAGAGTTTCTTGTACTTACCAATGCAGCATTTCTTTGATCAAAAATACAGTTTTCTATTTCAGTATATTTAAAAATGTAATTTATTTCTGTGATGGTAAAGCTGAATTTTCAGCTCCAGTTTTCAGTGTCACATGATCCTTCAGAAGTTTTAATATGCTAATTTGCTGCTCAAGAAACATTTCTTATTATTAGCAATGTTAAAAACAGTTGTGCTGCTTAATTAATGCTTTTCGGAAAGCATGATCCATTTTTCCAGGATTCTTTGATTCCTTGAATTGAAGGTTAAAAACAGCATTTATATTAAACATCTGTAACATTATAGATGTCTTTACTGTCACGTTTGATAAATTCATGCTTGCTGAATAAAAATAATAATTTCTTTAAAAAAAAACAGCATTTATATAAAATAAACCTCTGTAACATTATAGATGTCTTTACTGTCACTTTTGATAATTGTATGCTTGCTGAATAAAAATAATTTCTTTAAAAAAAATAAAATAATAATTTTACTAACCTAAACTTTAAGCGACAGCGCATTTTGTTTTTAATTTATAACTATAAAATATTTTTTTACTGTAGAAAAACATTGTCTAATTTTATAATTTAGATATTACCATATTTATAATCTAATTTATACTTTTTCTTTTTGTAGTATTTTACTGTACAGTTATATGCATTAAAACAAATTAATTTTTTCATTTTATATGGGAAGGTAAATTACAGTTAACCTATATTTTCTATATATATATCAATAAAAAATCTGACTTTTTTACTGCATAAACAATCTTGCTTGCAAAAAAGATGCCTGCAGTTAGAGCCTGTGGCTAACTAGACATGCATTTACTGATGTGGTGATGTTCAGTGTTTGGCATTCCTAAAAAATCTTGAATATCGCTTTGTCCTTGAGAGTGTGACGGTCGGGTGCTGACAGTCGGAGTGAGGGAGCCAGTCATCGGGGTGATTAGCTTTAATCTGGCTTCAGTGCTCCCTGACTTCACAGGTCACCAAGCTTCGGCTCTGGCCACATCCACAACCCTTCCAGCCTAAGTGGGCGCTAGAATCGGGCCTGTCTGAAGGGCCAGATTTCCCTTTTTCTCTCTATCTCCCTATGTCTCTCTTACTCCCTCCCTCTCTCTTACTCCCTCCCTCTCGAGAAGCACAGCCTCACAGACTCCGGACCTTCATTGTTTGTGAAGCCGGGACAATAGGAGAGATGATTGCCTGAGAAACCTCTGCTGATGTGTTGTGTCTGTGGGCGGGGCTGAGCTGGATTTTGTACCGCACACACTGCCATCCTTCATCGTACGGACTCACACCATTTTAAAGGGTCATATTATTAAAGTGATTATTTTAAAGGGGTCACGTCATGAAAAAAGAATTGAAATAAGAATTTAATATACATTAAATAACTTCCTCATGTTGGGTATGAATACATAAATCCATGATTCAGTGTTCTGAAACTCAATGAAATAAGGTGGAATTAATATAGGTAGATAACCCAATTTCGAACTATCATTTTATTTTGCATTTAATAAAATATTAGAATAGATCTCCACACATTGTTCTGTAATTGATTCCCCATATTAAAATTACCTGGTATTTTATTTTGTTATTTTATTTATTTGTTTGTTTGTACAGATTTGCAGGTCAGTAAAAATTCTAATTTTATATTTATATTTTATATAGTTTATGATATTTTGCAAAAAATACAAATAAAAATCCCCCCCCCCCCACAATGA
>NW_015540450.1:8984-25066 GCF_001515605.1 Sinocyclocheilus anshuiensis | reverse complement strand
TACGACCTCTTTAAAACAATAATAAATTTCGGTGACTTGCCACCATGATCATCACTAAAAATGAAATAAAAGTTCATCAAGAACCAGATGGTTGCATTTCTAGGTGGTTACTAGATAGATAGAGCAGCTTGAAAGACCTTCAATTACTGATCTGACCCCAAACCCTTGATTTTTAAAGTAGATAAACTCATTCTTTTCATAGCGCTAATACTATGTGTTCTAGATCATAATAAATGCAAATTTGCATTGATTCATTATCCTTTAGTGCCATGGTTGCAGAGCAGTTGTTTACAGATACCAGATTTTGATATTAACCGCCTTTCATGCAATCCTTATCGTCGCAACAAAGGTTCCAATTAACTAGAGCGTGTGCCTTCTATTTCCTCTCTCACTGCATTAAGCCCAATAATGAATCATTGTCAACCACATGGAGGGAGAAAATGAATTGGAGCTTGAGTCCTGGGGCGTTATTTTATGACTCTAGTGTGGCAATTCAAATGGTTACATATTATTATTGAAATTATTAAGAATTATTGGGTGATAATTTGGCCGCCATAACCCATACAAAATATGGAGTGCCACATTACAGTTGACTAGCATGAAGAGAAATGGTTGTGAGCTGCTAAGAGCTGAATGCTGTATGAAATTGAAAGTAAAAAAAGAAAAGAAAAGAGTGACAAAATCTATCCCGTTTAATTTAGACTAAAGGGTTACTATAAGGATGGAAATGAAGCATGGGGCAGTCGTACCGAAAGCTAATCTCAGGGAACGGTTAGAGTGCAGTGGAGCTTTTCAAATCTGTCAAAACACTTGTGGATTTTGTCAAGTTTTATCTGTACCCGAGCGCCTTGTGAACATGGGGATGCCTCTTTCCACTAGATACCAAATTTAAACAAATGTTCCTGCTCCTTTGCTATTATTGGGGATCCTTATGATTTTTCCCTGGGTTTCCGTGCATATGTGACTTTGAATATATGCTGTGTCCATACATATGTGTGTGTATTTTGAGTATAGATTGTAAATACGAAGCACTTCTACCAACATCTAACAGGTTTTAGTGATATAAAACAAATGAATAAGTCACAAAGCAGAAAATATTTTATCAAAATTACACAAAATGGTATAAAATTGTATAATATAATACTGTAATTTATATTGCATTATCCTATTTATCCTAAATAATTTTGGGAGAAACATCAGAAACAAAGAAATTAATGCTTAATTGAAAAAATGGATATAGGCCATGGAAGAGCAAGCTCAAAGTTCTTCTGGGATAGTCCTATATAGCATAGTTGCATGCTTTATTTAACACACATATTTGTAGTGCTTCTCTCATCTTTAACAATAGAATCCTTTAAGGCAAGCATTTTCCCTCAGAGCAGCCGGCGTGAGGAAACGTGTGCACAGCATAAGTGGATTACAATTCTTAAAAGCCTAAACGTGTCTTCTGCTCATGAAATTTAGAAAGCTTCGCAGATGCTTGAGTTCCAGGCTTGATTGTGCAGAGGAGCTTAACTAGGAATTGCACTTAGAGATGATTCGGATTGAGCCAGAGGTAAAAACGTCCATTTGGAAAATGAAGTTGAGGAAGTTCTAACTTAGGTCACTTCTGAAACTGGCTCATGGTTTGAACCGTGGACGACTTGCGATCCATTATAGTCTAACGGGGCCCTGTATATTTCATTCAAATTAAATGCTATATTGCTGTTTAGTTCATGTAACTGAAGAATTTCCAAATGAATCAATATTGAATCAAATAGGAATTGAATTTAATCTAAATTTTGCACCGAATTCCATTCCTAAGAAGTCTGTTATTCTTGTCAAGGCATCAAAAATTATTATTATTTTTTCAAATAAAGTAAAACCAGTAATATTGTTAAATATTATTACAATTTAAAATAGCTGTTATATTTTAATATACATTAAATTGTAATTTATTCCTGATGGCAAAGCTGAATTTTTCCAGTCTTCAGTGTCACATGACCCTTCAGAAATCATTCTAATATGCTGATTTGGTGCTCAAAAAACATTTCTTTAGGAGGAAAACAAAAAAAAAAAAAAAAAAAAAAAAAAACATTTGTATATTTTATTGTAATAATGTAGAATACTTTACTGTGACTTTTTGATGCATCCTGAACAAATGTATTCATTTTTATTTTTATAATGATTTTTTATTTATACATTTTCTGTAATTAATTTTGAATTAATTATTTGTTTAAATGTACTATTATGATCAAGTCTTTCTCATTGTAAATATTTTAATAGTATTGCTCCTCATCAAAAGATGACAGGTTTATTTGTAGTACATTGTTTGGAAAAAAGAGGTTACAATTGCCTCCAGTCTCCTGTGTTGATACTAAAGTCATTTTCTATCTGCATAGTCTGTCGCACAGCCACCATTTTGAGTTTCAGTGCATAACGAACTGCATCTGTTCTTGCTCCAGCCTCAGCTTTTGTCTTATCCCATTGTTTGTTCCAGTGGGTTATTTGTCTTTCTCATTGGAGAAGCCAAGATTTGAACAGATAAAACGCATAATTACCAATGGCTCACATATTCATGTGGTCTGTTCGAAGCTTTAACACCAGTGTTCAGGAAACAATTTAGCTGTTTCCCTCTCATCTTGCCTAAATGACATGAAATTAAGCAAAAAAAAAAAATAATGTTTTCATGTGGCCCAAGACCACTTTAGGAACTGCAGGTGTTAGACGCTGCTGGAAAGAGGAGAAAGTAAGAAAGAAAGAAGGACGAACAAGAAAATTATTAGGAAGGATTAGGCAAGGAAATTAGGTTAAAATTAGTTATTTGTGTCTTTGTGGTGTTAAACAACTGAACTCTGTCACCTTTTTACCATCTGTGCAGTTTTTTTTTTTTTGTAAAGCAGGCAGATAACACCTGTCATACAAACTAACAAAACTTTCACCAACAAATGTGAGTCTGAACACGTTTAAATTCCCCTAAATAGCTGAAAGTTTTGTTGCTGGAGTGTCGTTTTCAGTTTAGAGGTCTTTATCTCTCGCACATGTATGGATATGAGGGTATACGCCGACATAATAGAAGATGAGAATAGAAGATGATATGGAGCGACTGAGGATTGAATGTTCGCCAGGTTTGCGGTAGAAAGCAGATAGAGACAGAAGCTCGCTGCAGAAGAAATAGGAAGAGAGTGTCTGGGGGATCTTAAAGGAGAAGAACACAATAGGTACATCTGTGACAGGCAGGTCTGTATAGTCAGAAACAAGAACGAGCGAAAGATAAAGAAAGCAAGAATGAGCGCTACTGTACACCACAAGCGTATGCCTCTTTTGAGAGAAAGGTGCGTTTAATTTTGGCGAGTGGCTCTTATAGGTCTCCTCCTGCCTGCCATGATCCGTTCCATCGTTTAAACTCTCAAGGTAAAGAAAATCTGGGTTCCAGCGGTGAAATTGCATTCGGAAGCAAGTTCATAGCCTGCATTGAGAAGAGTAGCTTCATTCTGCTGCAGTCCAATCTGTCCCCCATAGAGACTTTCTCACTGGCGGTTCTGGTGCCAGACACTGCCGGATTGGCCATGATGCCGTCCTCTCCTAGCTGTTGATTGTGCATTATCAGTGCCCCTCACACACCGAAAATTACATGTAGCACCAGAGGTGGTCATGACAATGATAGCTGGTTTCCATGGCAATCAAAGGACCTATTGGAAAGTGGCAAGGCCTGTCGCATTATGATAATAGCTCCACTCATTTCGCTCTAATTGAAAAAGCTTTTGAAAAAAAAAAAAGGTTCCACCTCCAAAAACTGTCTTTCTCTCATTGTAGAGATAAAGCAAGGTAAATAGGCTGGTGGAACACCCCTTAAATGTATATGCACCATTTTGTGACATCTGTCTCTTAACCAAAAAGCATTATTGTTTTTTGTTACACTCATTGAGCATTTTTTTTTTTTTTTTTTAAAGGAAAATTATTATTTACAATTTCATGTCCTTGTACTAATTGGAACCTCTTATATTGTGTCATACACATATAAATAAATTTGAGTATATTTCAGTTAGAAATATAAATGCTCTCTTTGCTAATGTTGTAAATTATGCAGGACAGTTATTTCAGAATGATTCAAACCAGTAACTTGTTTTGCTGAAGTAGGCATTAAATGAACTGACTCATAAGAGTCATTTGTTTAGAAAATCGGGCTTCACTTGTTGTGCTGGATAAAAGAAAAGACTCAATAGAAATGTAGTTGCCTTTGCGGATTGTACGCAAAAACAAACATGCAACTTGACCAGTGTAGTCTGATTTATACAAATGACTCTTATGAGCCATTTATTTTTAGTGAATCAAATACATAGAGCGCAACCGATATATTCCAAATCCCAATGCGAAATATTCTTAAGAGTCAAATATTTTTGGAAACTAGGAAATCACTTGTCGTGCTTGTATGTTTATGGATTCACTAAAAAGAACCTACTCATAAGAATCATTTGTTTGTGAATCAGACAACACTGGTTTTCTGTATATTTTTGATTCACTAAAAATAACTGACTCATATGAGCCATTCATTTTGGGATTCGGAATACATATGAATAATGTATTTGTTTCCAAAACAAATTAAGATTTGGGATTAACTGGTGATGATGTATGTCTTTGATTCACTAAAACGAGCTAAAAAATTTTTGTAAGTGAATCGGATTACACTGGTTGTGTCGCATGTTCGTTTTTGCATACAATCTGCAAATAAATTTCATTAGAAAGATGTTTTGTGCTATTGTTTTGCACTACAGAGTGTTTAATTATATCACATTCAAGATTAACAACTCAGTTATATGATTTATTTTACTATGGCGCTGAAGCCAGACAGAGTCATACAATACATTTTCACGCAGCCCCTTTGTAGCTTACGTTATGATTTATTACCCTGCCATTAAAATATAAGAATTACTACAGGGATCAAACCACTGTAGAAACCAATGGTTAAGTGTCATGCACAAGGGCAATGGCTCTTGTTTGTCCTTCCATGTGGGATTTGAAGCTCTTGGTTAGATTCATATTCTGCTATGGAAGCATATGAAACACTGATGCATATTCCTAGAATGTGTTAACCTCTAGTTAACCTCTTTTTAAAGGTCAGATCAGTAGGAGTAATATAATTGTTTTGTTGTCACATTTTATAATGATCAACGTGACTATGATGTCATTCCCAAAACAATAAACACACGCTTGCGATTTACAAGTCCATTTGAGGACTAGCAGTCACAGGTGATAAGCACGTTAAGTCAAAGCCATTGAACAGACTAAATAGAATAAATAGAAGTGTCATTGAAAATGGAACACATCAATGCTAAGTGAAGTGTTTACATCATACTGAATGATTCATTGGGCACTGAGAGCGCTCTCAATGAAGTCAGCAGAGCTGTGCAGCTCACATACTATTCCTGTTTTTATACTCAGAACAATACTAAGATTTATTGAGAGGTATAGCAGGAGAATTAACCTTTTAAACTGTTTTGTATAAATGGGCACTTCTCAGTGACTGAATCGTGTTTTTGAACCTCGTCAAAGGCAATTGGCACATAGAGGTGTGAGGACAATAAGTCCAGTGTCCTGCAAAATAAAATGAAACATACTGAGAGCATGGCTAGCTCTCTAGCAAAATGAAGGCCATTTTTAAAGCCATTATTTGTGTGCATTGCGATGATGTCATCATTGTAGCAACCACAAGTGTGAGAACTTATAAAATAGGCTGACGATATATATGCTGTGCATTGATAGAAATATGTAGATCCATAGAGATTCTGCTATGCCATTTGTACTTTGGTATGTCCACCGTATGATTAAATTAAATTAAATTATATAATTAATCAATTATATATTATATTAAATTAATAAATTCCTCTGAATTAATAATCATGAATAATCAAGATTTTTGAAGTGAATGCTTTTATTCAGTAAGGGTGTATTAAAAGGATCAAATGTGAAAGAAAGACATATATAATGTTAAAAAATAAGTCTGTATCACATTTTGAAACAAAAATATTAAGCAGCACAACTGTTTTCAACATTGATCATATAAAATGTTTCTTGAGTATAAAATCAGCAAATTAGAAGGATCGTGTAACACTGAGAGTAGTGACTGGAGTAATGGCTGCTGAAAAATCATGGAAATATAATTACATTTTAAAGGAGTCATTTAATGCATTTTTACATGTTGTTTGAAGATAAGTGTGTGTTGGCAGTGTGTGTACACAAACTCCCTATAATGATAAAAATCCACCCCTTTCTCAAATCAAGCTGATCTCAGGTGCCTGTCTGTGTGACGTCACACTGACCCAGGCCCTCCCACGATAGTTGATTGACACTAGCGTTTTACCTTTGACCCGCCCTGAGTGAGCTGCCATCAGTCCGCCATTGTTTCGATGCCGGAGCAGATGTAGACAAGAATGACTCCTAAGCGATTGAAGTGTTCTGTTGTTGGATGTAATAATGAACATAGCAGTCGTCATTTACTCCCGTCATCTGAGCCACTGAAGACGCAGTGGATTACGTTTGTTTATGAAGGGAATGCGCCGATCCCCGATCTACCTAAATGTGTCTGTTCGCGCAAATTATTCGTGATCCAGCTTCACCTACAGAAGTAAGTATATGTTTTTTTATGAATCTTGGCAAATCGCCTTTCCTAATAACGTGCTAGTTAGCAAGTTTTGCAGCTAAATGCGGCTAAAGTAAACAGTCTCTCAGAGAACTGCTTTGACAGGGTAAAAAGGGTGTTGTTTTACACTACCATTGAGAAATTTTAACCAAAGTTTGTTATAGACTTTTCATTAAGACCCTAAATAATCATATCAACTTGTGGAAAATGGGCATCTAATGACCCCTTTAAAATATGTAGTGTATAAAAGGGTTAATTTGTAATAATAGTTCATAAAGTTTTTACAGTATTTTTTGATCAAGCATGCAGCCTTGGACAGCATAAGAAATAAAGCCATACTAACTTTAAACTTTTAAACAATATTGTGTATAAATATATAAAATGAAGAACGTAGCCCTTGAGGTCAAAGGGACAGCTTGACTATAGACTCTTCCTTTGGAACTATAGACTCCCAGCCCGGTAAGAGAAGCATCAGACTAAATTTCCAAAGTCAGACACAAGCACAGAAGCCTGCCACCCTACGACTATAAATCAATTTCTATTTAAATCAAGCAGATTCAAATGTGAAGGCCTAATGTGGCACTGAACAAACAGGCTAGGCGGATGATGAATGCGAGGGGGAACGTAATGGGCTGACCGACTGATAGCCCGCTATCACAAGCATCCATCTTCCTTAATTCCCGGTGCAGTCTACTGGATCCTGTCCAACACACTCAGATGAATTGTCAAAGACACAGAGAGACATTTTGAATCAGCCTGTTTGAGTTATAGCCGTCACTTCTCTGCCTACCGAACGACGCTCTTTGCATCCCTCTGAAATATCAATTATTAAGCCCTGCTTCAGAGGTGTGCCGAGGTTGTGCAGATACTCTAAAATATGCAGCGAAGTGCAGTGTCTTTTTCAGTGTCAACACTAATGAATTTGGCTTGAAAAACGCCCAGATCGCAACTCTCTACGTCACATCGTTTACTTGACTAGCGAAGAAGTCTTGTGAAGTCATAGAGACGGTGTAAATGAGGATGTATTGGTGTCATGACACTTTCATGTATATGTAAAAGTAATAAATGTCATATTCACTGAAACTGTCGATCGCTATACGGTGATGCAATGTCGATGCAATGCAGTTAAATTGTCTTGTCTTATACGAGTTTAGCAACTTTATATATAATTTAATTGTTATTCTTGGATATTTAATCATATATTTTGATAAATATTTACATACTTCAAATAATTCTATGGTATTCCCATTTAAAGAGAATACAGTTGCGCTCTATTGCACTGTTACACAGGGGTAGTTGTGAAAATGAAAGATGAAACATAATTATTGACATATGCACAACGTTGTAAAGTAGTATTTTGGATATGCTTACTGTTATAATCTTTCTGGATATCAGAATTGCCTTTCACTTTAGTGCCTGTTTGGATGAAGCTTAAGGTTTTAATACTGAGCAAATACAAAACATTTGTCATGCCTCATTCATAATGTATGTATTCAGTGAAAATAGAGTAGATTCACATTTTGATAGTTGTTGAGTCTGTTTCCCTCCCAGCATTTTTGACACTGGGTGGTAAATGTCTCCCTGACAACTATAATAATAATTCATGAGATATTGCAGAGATACATATGTATTCATAGCGTGAAATGCAACATGTTATAAAGTGACCTAATAAACGGGATGAGATGATTTCAGCACAGAAATCGAACAACGCAGGAACTCCCGCGATTGTACATTTGTACATTTTGAATTGAGTGTGTTTATATTTTTTTTATAGCTTTTAATGTTTGTTTGGGAAAAGCAGCATGATCTATTTAATAAGTAAATCAGCTTGCCCATTGAGAGCCTAAAGCAGTAATATAATCAAAATCAATGGGCTATAGAAATGAAAATAGTCTTTTTAACTTTGTTGTGCAGTCTTGTAACAGTGGTTTTACTAAATTGAGAAGTGTCACTGTTAACCAGTGTGAATGAGTGATAATGCATCTTTCCCGGCAGCATCCATATAGCTATATATATATATAAACAAATTATAAACAAACTATTGCATTCTCGACTTTGGGTAATAATTGCACAGATTTCTTCAAGTACTGAATCTCAGTTTAGCTGTTCCTACATAGGAATACTTAACAAACCTAGATTTTATTTTGATGTTTCTTGTAGCCTGCTGCCATACTGTGACTTTAAATAATCCATCAACCTTTCTTGCGTAGCCAGAATTTTGCCTGTCAGTTAGTTTCATTTGTTTGCCCCAAAAAGCCACTACACTCTTAAAAATAAAGGTGCTTCACGATGCCATAGAATAACCTTTTTGTCTAAATGGTTCCATAAAGATCCTTTGACTGAATGGTTCTTTGTGGAACCAAAAATGGTTCTTCTATGGCATCGCTTGAAGAACCTTTTGAAGCACCTTTATTTTTAAGAGTGTAAGGCAGAAAGAATCGGTCTGAAAACATTTAAAAAGACCAACAAGTTTGTTTTTGCATGCTATTTAGGAATGAATGTATCTGAGATATTACCAGAACAATAGACTGGAATGAAAAATTAATTGCACTGCAGTCTGCACTATTGACCAGATGTACAAAAAACAAGAAATGTTCAGAAATGTTTGCGTGTGTGTGTAATCAAAATATCTGTCCACCCAGAAGTACTCATTATTTTCCAGACACAGCTCACAACACACTTTTGCTCATGCATATTAAATTTACTTGCTATTAAGCCTGAGTGTCTTTTAAAAATGTGATACCGTGCACGTTTGGCAAATCAGTGATTAGTTTCTTCAAAAACACTTGTAGTATAAACCTGGAAATTGTAAACAATCAGACTTTTGGAAGTTGGGGGAAGAAAAAAAAAGATTTGAACTGTTGATTTTTAACCATTTCTTCCCATTTTCTATGCAATGTGCATTCGATATTCAGTGACAATATTATCTATTTTTCGAATGTTTGGGGTAGGCAGTTTAAATAAGCCTCTTATGCTCACTTGGGGCAGCATTTGTTTGATGTTGTGAAATATTATTATAATTTAATTGTTTTCTATTGTAATATATATATTTTTAGCATTTTTAGCATTATTACTTCATTCTTCAGTGTCATATGATCCTTCAGAAAACGTTCTAATATTCTGATTTGGTGCTCAAGGAATATTTCTTATTATTGTGAGTGTTGAAAACAGTGATGCTTATATATATATATATATATGTATATATATATATATATATATATATTCAGGTTGTTTTAATGTAAATCTTTTGTAACATTATAATGCTATCACTTTGGATAAATTTAATGCATCATCTCTGAATAAAAGTGTTAATTTATTTAAAAATGAAATCTTATGAACCCAAAGTTTTGAATGGTGTACTCTGGTAAATCCACCAAAAGTATTATATGATTATGTTTATGTATGCATGTACACATATTATTTATTTATTTAGTTTGTATAATAAAAATAGTTTCGATTCCATTAAAGAGCAAGATGTTCTCTTGGCGAATACACCGAAACACTCATAAACAACATGAAAACATAGCAGGCAGCATCATCACAGCGGTGCCTCCTATTAGAATCAACAGTTGCTCATGACAGAATGATGTCTGTGGGCCCTGAATACACCAGGCATCTGGCACTCTCTCCAACCAGCCGCATGGATGTCATCCATTATTGAGATATTTCAAAAAAATCAATACGTTAAACCTCTAATTAGACCCAAATTAATAATAATCATTTAGTTTGTCAATTACAAACTGTGCGGAAGCCAAATGAAGCTCATAAATATCATGCTAATGAGGCATCATGCAGTCAGGGGCCTCTGGAGCTGATAATAGTATCAGACCCTCTGATTCTTCCTACCGTTGACTATGTGATATCAACAAGATTGTGAGGAAGACGTCTGCTCATGTGTGTTCTTGGCAACGTGAGATTGATAATAGCATTTTATAGGTTATTTTCTTTTTTTCCTGTGCGGGCTGCTATAGTTCAAGCAGTTCATTCTCATTGCTCTGTGACAAAGGTTGACATAATGCTAAGATGAAATTACTTTTCAAATGCTTCCCGTTGTATCGTCAAACCTCAATTCCTGGGTGATATGAGTGGAAAGTTGATGTATAATTATCAATTATCTACCTGTCCAGAGAACTGAAAGTGATGTGCACATTTCCCATTTCATCTCATCAATCGCCATCAAATACTGAACTCTTATCTGCTATCGTGCCACTAAGTTAGAAAGTTCCTCTCAAAAACTTTTGGATATTACTTAAAGTTTTGCCCTGCATCCTTTGGGCTATTTTCTTAGTTTGCTGATTGAACAAAGCATAGACTTTCAAGCAGTGGTAGTTTATAACATTTCTGAAAGGGGAAAAATGGAAGAAAACAGAATGAAAAAGAGGCAGGGATGCATAAAGGAAAAAACATGGCTGTCTTAGGCACCTACAGAGATGCTAAAAGACGATGAAATTTGACATCATATTTTCATCAGATGACGGAGTGCTTGCTGGTTAAGATTATCGTATTTATATATTTATTTATTTTTGCTTTGCAGTCACCAAATAACAAATGTTAGCCATTTAATTATTTGTATACATGTCATTTGTATTACATTTCCATTCAAAATTTGGTGTCAGTGAGACTTTTTAATATTTTTGAAAGAAGTTATGTTCATAAAGGCTGCATGTATTTGATCAAAAGTACAGTAAAAAAAAAACAGTAATATTGTGAAATTGTATTACAATTTAAAACTAACTTTTTAATATATTTATATATGTAATATATATTTTACTATATCTATTTTGATATATTTAAAAATGTAATTTATGTCTGTGATGATAAAGCTGAATTTTCTACATCATTTCTCCAGTCTTCAGTGTCACATGATCCTTCAGAAATCACTCTAATATGCTGATTTGGTGCACAAGAAAAAAATCTTATTATCAGTGTTGAAAATAGTTGTGCTGCTTAATATTTCTGAGGAAATTTAGATTTTTGAAAGTTCAAAAGAACAGCATTTATTTTAAATAGAAATCCATGGTGATGAAATATCTACTCACAACATTGTGTTAAAAAAAGTAAAATAAATTAATTAATAAAAACTAGTCTTTTCCGTTATGTTTGTACTGTATGTTGTTAGTATATGTTATTAGTATTTTTATATACACATTTCCAGTTTTATTTACTTTAAAGCATTTCCTACAGTATATGTTTATGTGAATTGAAATGTAAAAAAAATGGCTTAATTATTTCAGTAAAAGTAGAAGTAAATTTGATGCATTAATGCAGAAAGTAAATTACAGCTGCTAGTAGGGAAAGTAGAAACGACAACAGTATTTGTTCTTGACACATTTAATTTATGCACTTTAAATACATTTGAATACTACTGTAATATGTAGCTATAGCAGACAATTATGATAATGTTACAACAAAGTATAAGTTGGAAGAAAATGTTGAATCAAAGTTTGTATTTAATGGCTGTGATGATGAATGAATGTCCCATTGCAGACTGAATGAGTTTGATTACTTTTATTTTTCACCTATTTAGTTTTTATTTGTTTTCTGTGTTTAACAAAAGAAAAAACCCTGCAGTAGTAACTGTAATTGGGCACGTGGGAATGCGTTTATGTTGAAGCCGTAACAATCATGCCTGTGAGTTGTGCATGTGTTTTTGTATGGCGCTATAGCGAGTGGCAGTTAGTGTGTAAGTTGTGGTTGATAGCAGATTAGGATAGACTGTCAGAGTTGTGCTGTGCATGACGGCAACTGTGCTGCTGTCAGGGGTGTCTGGGTGAGAGATTGCAGCGCGGCATAATTAGCAGACTAGCCTGCTGAGTGCTGGATGCTGCCGGGCTCTGTCCTCACTGTGGCTTGTCTCTAGTTTGATGAAAGTTTGAGCTCTCATCTCCCTCTCCTTCTCGAACGCTCCGGTTCGTATTCATGGAGGAGAGCAGATGGGTAGTACATGCTCTCACTCTGTCCAAACCCTCCTAAGATCGTAAAGATCTCAAAGCATGACGTGGCAGCTCTGCTCAGAAGCGCCTGTATAGAAAGTCACGGCAGTACCACAGGGAATTTCCAGGCTTTAAACAATCGAACATCACAGAACCGACAAATCTGCGCTGGTTCACTGTTTCCCCCAGTGATAACCTCCATCAAGTGTTAATTTTGAGAACTGGTGTTCATGATATTGATTCTTTGGACGGTTCTCATCTCATTTTCATTTACATGCAGTTCTCATCCAATTAGAGATGCGTAACATTTTAAAGCATAGAAATGAAACTGTTTGTGTGATCTTAGAAGTCAACTAAAGGTGTAATGACACTCGCCATAATAAGATTTTCCACCGACTGGGATCGTCATTTCTTTCCCACCAGGACACTAAACACTTATTAGAATCTAACAGATCGGCAGCGTAAAGAAATGTCCTGACTCACCTTGATTACTCCATAGGATTGGAAGGCAAAGTGCCATTTACCATAATGCTTCTTGGTAAAGCATCCTATATACTTTTTCCTTATTGTCTCGTATTCCAGTAAAAACATCCTCAAACAAAATACAGCTTTTATCATTTTGTTCCCCATTGGAAAATGTGTTTTTATTTTTGCACCTTGTTTTAAGAATGTTTTGAAGATGTTTAAGTCATGTACGTAGAAAGCAAGTGACTTTTACCTGTAATTCATCAAATCAAAAAGCATGTAAAGGTATGTTTATTTGTATTATTATTATTTTATTGTTGTTATTATTAATTTATTTATAAATGCAACCTAAATATACCATTAAAATGTTTGGGATCAGTAAGGTGTTTTCAAAGAATCCTAAAATGTATAATAGTTTCCATAAAATATTAAGCAGCACAACAGTTTTCAACATTAATATTAATAATAAATGTTTCTTGAAAACTAAATCAGCATATTATAATTATTTCTGAAGGAACATGTGACACTGAAGTCTAAAGTAATGGCTGGTTAACTTCGCCATTACAGGAATAATTATATTAAAGTAGAAAACAATTGTAATAATATTTCACAATATATTGCTCTTCTTACTGTATTTTTGATCAAATAACTTTTTTTTATAAATATCTGCAACCTTTGTGAGCTTGCCAGACTTCTTTCAAAAACATTAAAACATTGTACTGACCCCATAACTTTAAAATTATATATATTTTTTTAAAGTTTTGAGAAACTTTGGCTTATCTTATTTTGCTTGCAAAGTAAATGCAGATCTTTTCAGGATGTTTAAAGATTTTGAGATTTTTTTTTTCATCTGCTGTGTTTCCCACTTTACAGTTTTTTTTTATGGAGTTTTTAACACATTTAACACATGGGTTACCATAATACAAGAAACAAAACATCTAAAAACATTTCAGCCTATGCTACATAAATTTAGCCTCAAGTCACGTCAGGCAGGGTTTGCTGAAGTCTCAGCATGTCTGCATCTGCAAAATGATTCTGATGATGTGTCAGACCCCAGTGATGCAATATCACGAAACAAGATTTTATTTACCTAAACATCTTCCTCGCTGAATCAAAAATATCAGTTTCATTTGCGATGTTTACCGACGGCAGCTATTTCCAGAGTGGGTTTTAGATTTCCTCATTTTCAGCTTTCCAGGGCTGTCTGCCTTTTCAGGATGAGGAACTCACCGAGGGAAGGACACAGCTCTTCTCTCGGTCATACTAAATTCACTCTGCGTTCGATGAGGACGGTACCCTGAGGCAACAAAAAAAACACCAAAGACCAGCCAGCTGAAGCAGGAACATGCATAGGAATACCAAGCAGTCATTACAGTTATCACAAACTTTACTTTATTTAATTCCTAATGAAGCACTCTGGAGGTGCTGCTGTGAGAGCTACTGAGAAGTTTTTCTCAAAACCTTGGGAAACATGGGCAGAATGCAAGGGTCTGTATGTGGCTAGTAGTGCTTTTTCTTTCTGATGCAATTCTGTTATTTGTGTGTGGTGTGTGTTGTGCAATGTGCAGTATGAGCACATAAGCACCCTGAGGCAGAGTGATGGGGGATCGGGGCTCTTCGGGGTGAGCTGGAAGGTTTTGACATGTTACAGGACAAATTAAGCGGGTGTGTGGAGAAAAGGTGCTTTAAAGGAAAGGTCTGATTTTTGGACCGCTTTGGGTTCTCTGGGAATTGAGCAATAAGTGGACAGGTTGCATTTATCAATATTTTAACACACACTACAGTACTTTTGCCCCTGTTTAATTTACCAAAAGATGTAGTGTCATTCCAGATCATTTGGTTAGCTTGAGATTCAAATGCATTTATTGCTGCCTTGTTTAAAATATGGAGAGAAAAAACAATCCACAAATTTGTTTTCAGATTAATGTGCAGTATCAATGCTGGCATTATGAGGCAATTTGTGTTATTTGTTCCTTTAGTGTTTTTATTCCACTTAGAAGCCATATCAAAGAAGTAGGCCTAAATGTACAATTTAATGTACATTTAGGCACCTCTGTGTCTTTGTAAACTTGTCATATATTTACGGTTTTGATATGTGTTCTAGATTAACGGTTTTTATTAGCACATTTAATAAAGTTTGGTGTCAGAAAGATTTTAGATATTTAAAAGAAAGCAAGATTTTTATTCAGCAAGGAAGCATTAAATTGGTCAAAAGTGACAGAGACTTTAACATTGTTACAAAACAATCAGCTTGTAACACTCCAAAGAGAAAGGAAAACTTGAAATCGCATCATATGACCCCTTTAAATAAATGCTTTTGAACTTTCTAATCATCAAAGAATCCTGAATGGTTTCCACCAAATCAGCTTTTTATAATGATTTCTGAAGGATCATGTGACGCTGAAGGCTAACGTAAAGGCTGCTGAAAATGCAGCTTTGCCATCACAGAAATAAATAGCATTTTAAAATATAGTAAAATGTTATTTTAAATTATAATAATATTAACGTTTTTACTGTTTTTTATTAAATATATGCAGCCTTGGTGAGCTTGAGAGACATCTTTTCAAATATCTTAACAACCCCAAACTTTTGCAAAATTATGATTATTTTTTATTTATTTAATATCTATCATTAATAACCCTCTGTAGACTGGTTTGCTAAACTTATACTTTCTAAAAGATTCACTTTCTAGAAATATATTTCAGCACAAAATAGAATATATAAAAAGAAAAATGGTGTTGGAAAAAAAAAGGAAAGATCACTTTCACCATCAGTAATATTATTTATTCTATCATTATTAGTCATGCTATCAACATTGATATTATAGCACATAAATTTGTGTCATTATGTATTTTATGTCCTGGTATGTCTGGTTCTGTAACTTATGTTAAATAAGCAGCAGTCATTTCCTCTGATTAAAATCAAACTAAAGCCAACATTTCCATCTTAGATCACGGGCATATCATTCTATGTACTATACTTTAAATTTAAATAATACACACACACACACACACACACACACACACACACACACACACAGACACAGACACAGACACAGACACACA
>NW_015540450.1:6053-8927 GCF_001515605.1 Sinocyclocheilus anshuiensis | reverse complement strand
GTGTGTGTGTACAAAAGAAAGTGAATGTGTACTGTAAAATGAGCACTTCATTTTAGCAGATCCTCCTATAATGATGTTTAAGCCAAGCTCATGATCCAGGTCTCCTAATACAGCTCCAGGCAGCTTAGCAGATGCCACAGAGAGCTAAACACACTCATCTGTGCCCGATTGTGACTGCTGATCCCAAAGCTGTCGACCAAGATGGTGCATGTCCTCCAAGTGGCTCCAGAGTAGGACTGCTAACGTGCTAACATGCATCTCATTTGGGTTGCTGAGTGACTTTTACGCATGCAATCCAGCAGCATACCTGCTTGTTTATGACTGCTTGTTTACAAAGAAAAAGTTTTGTACACATCGTTTAGAAAAGCACCAACAGCTTCAAACGTGTTTTGAATTATTAATATGAGGACATGCGATGATTGTATGGGCTCAGGATTGTTGAAGATGAATTTCTTGTGCAAAAATGGCAGATACTTTGCTCTCTCATTAGAAGCGTGGAGGCCACTCACCCGAGAGATGCCTCAGGCAAGGCAGAACTAGCTCTGAGGACTGAGTTTGGAGTTTAATGAAACGCAAAAGACACAGCAGATGAAGAAAAGCAGTCCTTTTGATAAATGATTACCTTTTCCAGCACTGAGGGCTTTTGCCCTCGTCTATCGTTTCTCTGCACCCATCTGTGGAATGAATATGAACTGATTCTAGTCACGGAGGATTTAAACTAAACGGTTCTTCATTTACAAAGCTGCAAATGTTAAGAGAGTCTTTCACCAGAGTAATATCAATGGAGAGCTGATTTGCTGTTGCAGTTTGTAATTCCAGTGCCGCTATTTACTGTCTGTGAATAGCAGCGGTGGTTAAAGATTCGAAACATTCTGAGAGCTTTCAAAATAATCCATTCTAGAGGCAATGTTCTCAGATTTGATTGCCTATTAAAGGGACATATCATTGCTCTTTTGAGGTCAATATACAACGTAGATTTACCTACCGTTTACGCTGCAAAAACAAGTCGTTCAGAAGTTATCGTGGTATTGATGTTAGCACAGTATCGATCAGCTTTACATGTCAACACCATATTGTTAGAAGTCTTTACAGGTTCAAGAGAAAAGATTGTCAAATGGTTATGTAAAACTAAATTACAGATACAAAATATGGCCCGTTGTGAATTTGTATTGTGTTTTTTTTCCAAATTTTGAAAACAGAAATTAAACCAAATAATTAGGTTGTTGTTATTTCCTATGTGGTGATGTAAAAAATATATATTTTTTTAATTAAATTATTGTAGTGACAAACATGCAATATTCTTTAATTCAAGATTTATTAACATCTTGTTTTAACAGGCTCTTTGAACCTGAACAGTTTGAACACCTAGTGCAAGTGTTGCCAATTTATTTCTATTTTTTTCTGTGAAAATGTGCACAATTTCATAATTCAATTATCACATTTTCTTGTTTTCCTTTCCTCTTACATAAGCCGGGATTCACTAAGCGAATCAGAGGTCTAGAGCTCTATTTTAGGAGGCAGCAACAGATCCAGTCAGTCAGCCGTGCTTTCTGGACTGGTCTATTTCAGATGGAAGGATATCCCAGAAAAATCAAGTGGGGAGAAAGGGAACATTTTGTTACCAAACATCGTCCATCATTTTGATTGTCTTGTGGCATAGGTGGTGTATATTTACTTTATGATAGCGGCGTGTCTGTCTGGGTTTGAATCAGTTTTTTTAATCTCGTTAGGTTTATGCAATTTTACTTCTTTTTGTGTGTTCCTTCAAAGATAATGCAACAATCAGTACGATAATATTGGGAGAAAAAGTTGAAAGCTTTGTTTTTTATATTAAAACCAAACAAATAAATGTTATTAATGTAATATTACATTTAATATTTAAAGAGCAGGTCATATGGTATTTTAAAGTGTCCTAATATTGTGTTGGAACATTAAACATTGTACATTTTCTCAGAATATACATTTAATATTAGAGTCATTTGCCAATGATTTCGAAACGATTCGTTCCAAACAAGTTCGGAGCAAACCCCTCCCTTCCATAAGCCTACTCTGCTCTGATTGGTCAGCTGGCCAAGCCTGTTGTGATTGGCACAGAGAGGAGTCCTTGAGCAAGTTAGCGAGCGTTACCATTGACAAAGCACCTGGTCCTTTACATAAAACAATAATATAGTGCTCCAATCCGTTCTTATAATAATGACATAAAATACAAAAACACTTATGCAAGCAAATCGTGCCCTCAGCTAAAGTTTAGCTGCTAAACTGTGAACACTTAAAACAATAATGGTGGATACGTTAGCCGAGTGCTAACGTGACTAACTGATGAAACAATACAGTTTGTAAACCAAAATATGTCTACTGTAATGTTTGAAGAACGACAGACAAAAGACACTCTGTCTTAACTTTTAATCAGAACGCAGAACAGCTGTATCACAGGTGCAGCAGCCTAACTAACTCGCTTGTCTCTCCCGCATTAACCCTATAACTGCCAGTGCAGCATAATAAACAGCAATTTCACAAGGATTATAAAGTCTGTGCGCTACACTACATTCTTTATTATTAAAAGAAAGTGTTCGTATTTCGCGGGCAGGCGGGGATTATGCAAATGTGTTACCCAGTGACGTATACCAGTAACAGGCAAAATATTCGAAAATATGACGACTCGTTAAGGTGATTCAGAATCGACTCTCTCACTTCTTTGATTAACAACTTTGCAGATTGTTTTCATTTAAGGATAGCTACGTTATAAACTGCAAAAGAGATATTTTTCAAAAACCCATATGACCTGCTCTTTAATGTTCAGTTATTTTGGTTTTTAATATAAAAAAGTTCTAATGTTATTAAAGGGGTCATATGATGCAATTTCAAGTTTTCCTT
>NW_015540450.1:5318-5658 GCF_001515605.1 Sinocyclocheilus anshuiensis | reverse complement strand
AATCTTTAAGATTAACTTACAACAGAACAGCAATGCATTTTATGGACGACCGTTTCGTGAACCTAGGAGAGGAGGTAATTCTGACTTTGCTATGACAATCTGGCGCTTCTGAATCAGCTACTGTTTTGTTATTAGTTTAAGTATTTGCTATTGACTGTTCAAATGCGGAGTTTTGCGCATCGTGTGTGTGTGCGAGCGAGCGAGAGAGAGAGCCCGAGAGAGCGAGTGAGAGAGAGAGAGACCGCGAGCGAGAGAGCGAGAGAGCGAGAGAGCGAGAGCGAGAGTGAGAGAGAGAGAGAGAGCGCGAGCGAGAGGGAGAGAGAGGGGGGGGGGGGGGACA
>NW_015540450.1:888-5218 GCF_001515605.1 Sinocyclocheilus anshuiensis | reverse complement strand
AAGCTCGCGATTATGGTAAGGGGTGTTACATTTCCGACGAGTGCTTGCGGTGTTCGGCCCATCACAATGCACTGGGTCAGCTGGCCAATGAGAGCAGACTGCGCTTGTCAAAGGAGGGGGCTTTGTAGAAAACGAAGCGTTTGAGAGAGGTGGGGCATAGAGGACCTACAATAATGTACAGTATTTGAAAAATAATGTGTTTTTTGAACATTAAAGCATGTCAACATATTCTGTTACACCAAATACACAAAATAATGATCTTTAAAAAAGCATCATATGACCCCTTTAAAGTAATATTACATTTATTTGTAATATTTAATGTTCAATTATGATTAATTCGGTTTTAAATATGAATATTACATATTTAATAATAATAATTAACTTTAAATTTGTATTTATTATTTTTATATTAATACCACTAACTATTGTTCAGTTATTAATATGAAATATCTTGTATTACTTTAATAGTGATAACTGCAAAACAGTTAGTGGTATTAATATAAATATAAATGTAAAAATAAAAATATTTCTCCCTTTAAGAACCATTAGTCAATCGTTTCTTTGTAAACATAGCAGGTATAATGATGGTCACGTGCTTTAATGTACTTTCATTTTAATTGCCTGAAAAACCCAATTTTATATTTCATTTCAAGTTTTGATTTGGAAGTGATGATGTCAGATTGAACTATTTGTTTACTTTATAATTAGTCTGTCCATTTCCTCCTTCAGGGTGATTTGCAAACCGATCGGAACATGAGAGGCATAGGCCTACGTGATCACGCTGACAGTCTAATCAACGCTTCAGCAGCTTTTCGAGAACAGACAATTTCATATAATATTTCGTAACATTTCACATTTTATTTTCACACTGTCAAATATATTACTGAGAGGAAGCATTACTTCCCTTCCCTCCTCAGCGAAAGCTGTTTAAAAGTTTTTTTGTTTGTTTTTCTACCTTAATTCCCACAACTGTCTATCATTGTTTCTTTCACTCCCTGTATCTCTTAATTTGCTCTTCCTTCCATAATACATACAAGTTCATCTCCATCCGAGACAGCAGCTGTTTTCAGTGGGGATTTGTATCGGCATACCTATTTTTCCACACTTCTACACCCAACCACACACATATGCAGGCACAAATCACACATCCTCTTCTCATCCCATTCTGTTTGCTTTGTTTCACCTGTGCCGATCTCTCTCAGGCGCTCTCTCTCCCTCCTCCCTCCAGCTCCATCTCTCACTCGTGCGCTTTCGTTCGCACTCCCTCCCTCTCACACTCTCATTGCTTAGCAGAGCTGCTGAAAGTGCGTCAAGCCTCTGTCCAAATACAGACAGGCTGAGCAATACTAATCTCAGGAGGAAGAAAATCAGAAGAGTGTGTGCGTGTGTCAGCGAGCAGTGTTTCAGCCCAAGCCTTTGTATTGCAACACCTTAGGAGCCCAGGAGCGGACAGTGCCGGGAAGAAAAAGAGGAGAGTTTATCCTTTTGAAGAAAGCAGGAAGAAAAAAGTATTTTCTTCCTCTGCTTCCTTTGTGTGGGATGGACAGTGAATGAGTGGCAGGGTCGGGTCATGACCCTCTTTTCCTCCGGGTAATTGTCACCTCTTCAGGTCTCGTGGTGACTGATGCAGCTTTGAGAGGATCGGACCCCATTGCAGACTCTCCTTCCCATCCGTTGGCTCAGCAGCTGTAAACGGGCTCTCGTCCTAATTGAGTGCATTTTCGCAGGGGCCAGCTGCGGGTGCTGGACGAGGAGGTTGGGACTCCTAGCATGGGGTTTTCTGCATCATGAGAAAACTCTCTTCTCTCGGTTCTTTGCGCCTAGTGTCTAAGAGCGAGTCGGATGTGCGTCATGCGTCCCAGCAGAGCGGCGAAGGCGCCGTTTCTTGGCGGTCGAGAGGGGCGGCTCGGATGGACCCCTTGGATGTGGTCTCTGACGTTGGGATGTATTGTCGGTTCGGTGTGGAGTTCCTCACCCGGCTCGGATAGTTCAGTGGCTGCCGCTGGACCCCCTGGGGTGGCAACCTCGTACACGCAAACCTCAATAGTTAATTGCGACGGGGGAATAATCGGGATTTCGTTTATTGAGGGAAGATTGTGTCAGATGCTCTCAATAGTGGTTATCGGGATTTGTATCTGTGCTTGCAGTTTAATTAAAGCAGGGAAGATAGTGCATCAGTGGGACTATAATAAGTCTGGCTTTAGATTGGGTTTTTGGAACAAGGGGATCTGATAAGCGTTGAGCTATTTTGTGGTTATGGAGAGCGGAGTTCTCGCTCCCAAGGCACACAGGCAATTACCCCATTAAAGTCTGAAGCGAGCAGCCTTAACTGTGCTATGCTGTGCTATGATTGCTCTTTTGCAGTGGTTTGGTGTCAACAAACCTTTCGCATTGTACCTAAGGTAGCGTAGAAATGCCTGGCTTTAGAGAAGTTGGCGATTGTATTTTAAAGTGCGCAATGGGAAGATGACAGAGACGTTTTCTAGATGAAAGCAGAACTTTGAGCAAGAACCTGTAGATGAAGTGTCTTTGAAGTGATGCAGATCAAGGCGTAAAGGACTGACCTCTATTCACCTGCCATTTCCCTGTAATTGAATTATTTGAATGGGGCCGGTATTGTTTGCGTTGTATTATTCAAATGTCTTGAAGGGTGCATGCGCTTGGGGAAATGTACTCACAAAATTCTAAAGGACATTGAGGTAATGCAGCGATTAATTTCCAGCTTACCTTTGCGCTCTTTCAGTACATGGCAATTGGGAATAGCAGTCTTAATTCAGCATTGAAGCCGTTAGCTCGTTACGATGAAAAACATTTGATTGCAGTAATGCATTTATTTGGACTCTAGCAGAGCGGCTTTTCTCACCTCAGCGGCTTTATACTTACAAATCACATTTATTCTGCTCACGCGGTGCATTTTCCTTTACACTCAGACTTTATTTTTAGATGGATTTCTCTTGTAAGCCGTGTGTGGGTGTACGAGGAGTTCATCAGGCACATTTAAAACCCCTCTTTCTAATTAAATCAATAGATGCAAGTTTTCATTTTCCAGTCAGAGCTAATTTACATAAACACTGAAAAAAATGATACTAACTTTTTTAAGGTAAGTGGTTGCAAACAATTTATTTGAGCTACAGTAAAAAAAAATAATAATAAGGTTGAAAGTTAGTCAACTAAATTTGTTTATTTAAATGTAGCTAAAATAAATTGATTGCAACCACTTACCTTAAAAAAAAATAGTAAATTCAATTAATAATTTTTTTTTTCAGTGAGGGACAAGAAGACATGATTTCTTGAGTGGTTCTCATTCATTAGTTCTATAGGGTTTTTTTTTTAGCTTTAGTTTTTAAGATTTTTGTTTTGTTTAGATTTTCCTGACTGACTGAGCTGGCCAGACCATGAGTTATTATGTATATGTTTTTTTGACAACAATAAATATATATATATATATATATATATATATATATATATATTATTCTATTTATAAATTATTCTTTATATTTTTTTCATTAATTGAATAATTGTTTAATATAATGATATACACTTTAGCATTTCATCTGCATATATAAAATGCTCTTGTAAACCAGAGTTGGATAAATTCTGTTTGTATTTTTTAATATATATTTTATTTATTTACAAGTGTATTTCTTCATTCTTTAGATCAGCACTCTGGTTTTCTCACCAGCTTCCTGACATTAGGGTTGATGAAATTGCTGTGGTTTGGTCAGTGTAAAAATCCTTGTTGAGAGTAGCACTCGAAGACTCTCCCTCCACTCTCAATGAGGGCCCCTGGGGCATGATGCCGCGTTAGATATAGATGAAAAGCGCTCCGGCGCGCTCTCTCATTCCCTGTGTTTACATATGTAAGCAGAATCTTTGGATTAAGTCTGTACATCATTAGTTCTGCTATTATTTATTTATCATTTGATTTACGTATTCGTCGTGCAGCTTCTGCACCTTGCTCTGCTGAATTCATTGCGAGTTGCGCAATCTGCAGTGTTGCTCGGCGGTTAGATTTCTATTTGCTTGTATATATAGCCAGCAGTCGAGAGGTCTAAGTTGAAGGCTCCCCGGCTGTCAGAAGGCATCTGGAGAGTTAGATACTGTATAGAGGAGATGTGCGCTGTGATGACAAGGGAAAGAAGCATCCAGGTGAAGACTCTTAGAGGAAGCACTGCTAAGCCAGCACACTCTCTCTCCAAAGCCCCACAACGATGAGACGAGAGCATGACAGGCAGAACAGAGTGGATTTTCCCCCACTTGTTTACCACGATAGTGTGTGAACGCGTGATAGCGTAGCTGTGTGTGTGTGTGTGTGTGTGTGTGTGTGTGT
>NW_015540450.1:0-735 GCF_001515605.1 Sinocyclocheilus anshuiensis | reverse complement strand
GCCTGAAATTGTGAACTAATGCATTTGTAAACGTTCAAGTTAGTTCTGTAAAGCATCACAGAACTAATATTTGTGGAAGGAAGTGCTGTTGGTGGGATTGAGTTGGGATTTATTCAGTGGCAAAAAGGAACTCTAGGTTCGTACTCGTGGATTATGGGAGTGCACAAACTAATTTCACACAGCTCTAATTTTAGATTAATTGTTAAAAGTCACAATAGCCCCCATTTGACATAGACTGTGATCAGACAAGTTTGACTTAGATTTTTAGAATTGTGAAAATTGAAACCAGATCAATCAAAAACACTTTTACAAGCAGACTGTCTGTGAACTGGAAATGCCAAAGTTTGGAAAACTGCTTTTGCACCAAATCAGTCAAACTCTGACGTCAAAACAGACTTAGTCTTCACCAAAAGCACACTTTAATGGTAAACTGGTAATTTCACCCACAAATGGAAAGATTGGGTTATTTACTAACCCTCATGTTGTAATAAACCTGTATGACTTTCTTTCTTCTGTGGAACATGAAATGAGAAACTTTGAAAATTTTATTTTTTTGTCCATATAATGAAAGTCATCTGGTCATTTGGTTTTGGACCCCATTGACTTTCACTGTATGACAAAAAGACATTTTCCTAAATGTCTCCTCTTCCACAGAAGAATGAATGTCTGTCGTTTGAAGTGACATGTATGTTTTTGCTTCTTTATTATTTCTTGCATTTACAGTTGTCTTTTGTA
>NW_015540449.1:1721-1865 GCF_001515605.1 Sinocyclocheilus anshuiensis | reverse complement strand
GGGTCGTCACATGTGGTTGCTGCAAGCCCGCCGGATGCTCCTTCAGCGAATCCGCCGGCCGCCGTTCGCTCTAGCCGTGAAAGAGAAACTACTTTGTTTGGTCTTCCAAAAGAGGACACGACTAGAAATCAGTGGTTAAGTTGT
>NW_015540449.1:622-859 GCF_001515605.1 Sinocyclocheilus anshuiensis | reverse complement strand
GAATAGATAAGATCCCTAAAGTTGCAAAGACTAAAGTCTCAAACCCAAAGAGATATTCTTTATAAAAGTTTAGACTGGTTCACGCCCTCCTAAAACACCTAATTTAAACACGCCCCACATGTCAAAGTCACTGTGTGGGAAGATTTGCATCACAACGCACTGGATAGCTGGCCAATCAGCATACACCTCACTTTTCAGAACGATGAGCTTTGTAAAAATAGACGCGTTTCATAAATG
>NW_015540449.1:0-416 GCF_001515605.1 Sinocyclocheilus anshuiensis | reverse complement strand
TATACAGGAATTTACTGTGTTTGTGCACAGGAAATTACTGTATACTAGTTCACAGTAGAATACAGTAGTTTCAGTCAAAATTGCAGTAATGTAAGAAGTACTGTGATTGTCACAGTAACCAGCAATGTCTTGTAGAAAATCACAGTAATTACCAATGTATTGTAGAAAACACAACAAGCAATTATGTACTGTAGAAAATTACAGTAACCAACAAAGTGCTGTAAAAAAATAATGGATATTATTTATATCCAGCTTAGTTTTCACAAGAGAGCGACTATTTGTAACTTGAATGTGTTTGGCTTTTGGTGTCTTCCGCTTCCAGTTATTTTACCTGTACAAACAGCCCATTATACAGCCCATTATACTGCTTGATACAAACTTTTAATTATTATCATATTATTTTAACTTCAGTATCA
>NW_015540448.1:418-905 GCF_001515605.1 Sinocyclocheilus anshuiensis | reverse complement strand
GGAGTCTTAACCTCTTAAGACCCTGCGGCCTCATATGAGGACATTCTATTTTTGTGAATTGCTCTGAGACTGTACATGCCACAGTTTTAAGTCTGGATGTCCTGTACAGAGCACATGCAGGGCTTTTCAGAGATACTAAATGTTTGGATGTTTCACCATGACCACTCCCTCTCCTTGGTCTTCAAAAATGTCTGATATTAATTTAGTGACGCTCTTATGGAAATATGATAATATTTTGTAATTATCATTTAAATCTGACTCATTTTTAAACTGTGTCATAAATCAACATCTCAGGAAAATGTTATGAGGTTTCAAATCAAAATATGACTTGATTTCATACATGTCCTCATATGAGGACTAAAAGCATGTTTATTACGCATTTTGGGAGACATAACAAATGAACAGGGAAAGAAATTATATTTCTATATTCTATGAAATATTATATATTATGAAAATCTTGTCAATTATTACTCCCATTATTACACTT
>NW_015540448.1:0-292 GCF_001515605.1 Sinocyclocheilus anshuiensis | reverse complement strand
GATTCACCGGGGACCTGATTATAGCACTTAAAACCTGGAAAAGTCCGATTTTCATATGTCACCTTTAATATGCAAATGAGATTTAGTTTATAGATACATTGTATATAATGAGAAAACCTGTTTATGGCCATTTTACACACATTTTGCAGAAAGAAAAATAGTATATTGAATCATTCTGTTATAACATAGTTGAGAATCATCTTTATACAAAGTTTGATTTAAAAAAAATGTATTGGTGATTTAAAACATCAATTGTTTTTGCCTATGCATGTTCATTCATGTCTTTTTATTT
>NW_015540447.1:1234-2046 GCF_001515605.1 Sinocyclocheilus anshuiensis | reverse complement strand
CTTCACGCAATATAACATGATTTTATTATCTTAATTTTAACTTTAATCTTAGGATATTATGACGTTAATCTTATTTAGTTATTTTTCAACGTGGCACAAAAATGCTGCAGTATATGCTACTGAATGCAAACACAATTTTGGCACAGCGGCCCAAAACACAAACAAAATAAATTTTTTTTTTTTTTTTTAAAGTACAAACTAGTGAGGGGATATTTGTATTGTTTGTTAATAAACCAATGTTTTCTGAGTCAATGTTGCAAAGGGGATATTTGTATTATTTGTTAGTAAACCAATGTTTTCTGAGTCAATGTTGCAAAAATTAATTTGACCAACCTGACTCGCCATCTCCTCATTGGACGTGCCTTTAGAGAGACATTCATCTTTAGGGATTACATAATGAAAGAGGTTTTGTTTTCGATTTGAATCGTTTTAAAATAGTAATTTAAAGAATTCTATAGATATATTTATCATGTCGGTGAAGCGCTCCTGCGCAAGACCAAGAGGACAGAAAGCTCATTCTGTTTGTTTTCCTTGCGTTACAACAGCACAAGGTTTTGTTGATATTGTAAGTGCACACAAATATAAGTAGACCCTTTGCAGTTCCGAATGAGGCATACTCGTACCTTTATGAGCAAAAATGACGGCGTATTTTTTAGTTTCCACTGTTATTAAAAAAAATGCAAGTGATCGAGCTGGCGTCTCCATGTCCTGCAGAGCGCGCTTTAGCTTCCACTATCCGCACAAACGATTGGATATGCGCCTAACAGCGCTCATTTATCTAGGTTAAATGTTTAAATTAATACTGTGAAATG
>NW_015540447.1:0-439 GCF_001515605.1 Sinocyclocheilus anshuiensis | reverse complement strand
TCGAACATCATTTATTATTTACCCTTGCATTGCGAACAAGCCTAGATCTGTCTCCAGGCTGTGCGCGCTGCGCTTTGTTCTGAATGGAAGCAGGGTGAAGTTAAGAGGTTTTGCTGACAGTTTGAGGATCCATAGCGTTTAAAAGTTTAGTGACAAGCTCTTTTGAATGCTTTTCATTGGTTAAATATTTGTAAAACCCTCAAACAGACATAAGGAAGACCAATAGCAGTGATTTAAAACACTAATAACGAAATATAATAGAGAGTTTGGCTTTTCCACGGCACACCTGACTGGGCTAGGGTATGGCGACTACCATACTCTGCCATACCGCCCCTGGGACAAAGCCACATGATTATCAATGTACTTATTCACACGTACGTTTATCCATACGTATGTTATCCAGACGCTTATCCACACGCACGTTATCCAGACGCTTATC
>NW_015540446.1:0-539 GCF_001515605.1 Sinocyclocheilus anshuiensis | reverse complement strand
CTCGTCGAACACATTGTACTATTACAACTTCTGCCTGTGAAAGTTTTTCTTTTTGTAACATACTATTACAACTTCTGCCTGTGAAAGTTCCTCTCTGAGTGTTTTGTCACAAAGGTGCCATTTTTTACAGGAACTCACTATCTCAGTTTTGGGTCTGAATGAATGTATAATGTGGATTAAGTTGGATATAGTTCATCTGAGACATTTCCAGGTCGAAAAGCGCTCAAAGCGTTGTGAGCCAAGACAAACAGGAAAGTCATAGGGTGTCAGATCGGTACGGTTAGTACGCACTTCCACATCTGAATCAGGGTCAATTAGGATGTGTGTCTGATTGTCTTCAAGACACTCTGAATCAGAATGAGAAAGAAAGGCAGGCCCAGAAATCCATGTGGAGTCTTTCAAATCTGAGGCAGGTACTGAACGTGTCGCTTGATCGGCAGGATTTTGACTTGTGGGAACATAATGCCACTGTTCTGACCTCGTTGATTTCCTGTTCCGCTGAACTCTATTACTCACGTATACATAAAACCGTCTGGTTT
>NW_015540445.1:1706-2219 GCF_001515605.1 Sinocyclocheilus anshuiensis | reverse complement strand
TACTCTTCTTAAGAAAAAAAATAGAACTAGTACTTATTTTTTAGTTACTAGTAGCTTTTTAGACAAGAGATATCCTGAACTTAATAGATACTAGTACTTTTTAAATTTGCATTTCAGCCCAGGATGGTAATCGAATGTTTAATATTGAGCCAGCAACATATAGGAGAGAGATTAGACGGGAAACGGAAACAAGGAGATGGATGTACTTTTTAGAGGAAACCACATAGAAAAGAAACAATTATTTGTATACAAGCACGTAGAAAACGTTTTTTTTTTTGTCAGTTTTGTAAACACTAATTTCGTAAACATAGTAGCGTAATGTTTGTTGGTCATCTTGTTGGTCATCGAGTGACCTCTGGTGGCAGGATGGAGATAAGACACCAGTTTTATGTTATTTTCCTATTTTTCCTCCAGTAAAAACAATAAATATCATACCAGGGCTGTACATTAAAGGGGTCCTATTATGCTCTTTTGCAAAGTCTTGATTTTGTTTTGGGGGTGTACTAGAACATG
>NW_015540445.1:0-284 GCF_001515605.1 Sinocyclocheilus anshuiensis | reverse complement strand
GTTTGTTGGTTGTTGGTCATCGAGTGACCTCTAGTGGCAGGATGGAGATAAGACAACAATTATATTGTCTTCCTATTTTCTATTTTTCCTCCAGTAAAAATAAATATCATACCAGGGCTGTGTGGTAACTTATTTTGCATATAGCACTGGTGCTACAGACTGCTACAGAATTGAATGTTTTTACATTAATATTCTGTACAGGGCACACTGGTGCTACAGACTCTGAATGTTTTACATTCATATTCTGTACAGGGCACACTGGTGCTACAGGCACTGAATGTTTT
>NW_015540444.1:251-1040 GCF_001515605.1 Sinocyclocheilus anshuiensis | reverse complement strand
TGTTCTAAACCTGAATGAGTTTCCTTCTGCTGTTGAATGCAAACACTTATATTTGGAACAATGGTAACAGTTTCTGTTTCCCCATGACTTCCATAGTATGAAAAAAAATAAACTATTGGAGTCAACAGGGACCAGAAACATTCTGGTGGTTACGAATATTCTTCAAAATATCTTCTTTTATGTTGAGGAGAACAAAGAAATTCATACAGGTTCAGAACAACTTGTGGCTGAGTAAATTATGACTATTTTCATTTTTGGGTGAACTATCCCTTTAAAATCTCATCATATTAGGATCTCTAATGCCAGGATCTCATAATAGCCAACTAGTGCACATGCTTTATCTTTAACTATTAACGTTCATTTAAGACACAAATTACTGTGTTGACGAGGAGACGGGCATTTTGACACATAACTATGTGTATTCGAACGTTTAAACACAAGGCGCAAAAAATAACTCTTAGTTTAGTCAGGCGCTGTACGAGCAAGTGCGCTCGCATTTGCCAAAATGAATTCTGCCCCACTGCTTAATGTCCCTGAACCGTTAAAGTCCCCATGAAATCAAAGTTAAATTTTTTTGGGTGTTAGTATCAATATGTTAGTCTTAAGGTTATTTATAAGGCAGTGTGCTCCAAAACAGTGACAACATTCGCATTTAGAAGATATAAGCATTCAAAGTTTGCAGTTCGTCACTTCCGCAAAAACGGCTCAATGATTTTTTTGACATCACATCGTACTTCAGCTTCTCATCAAACTTTCTGTCCAATCAAATGCTCTCTAGAATCCGAAGAA
>NW_015540444.1:0-152 GCF_001515605.1 Sinocyclocheilus anshuiensis | reverse complement strand
AGTATTTTCTGTACAGTGAATGGCACGTAGTGCACTATATAGGGGACAGGGAACGATTCAAACAGTGTAAATATGCTTCCATTGAGGAAAGAAAGAAGTCTGGTTTGGCGCGGTGTCACGCTAACCACCGCACCGCACACACACTCTGCTCC
>NW_015540443.1:843-1250 GCF_001515605.1 Sinocyclocheilus anshuiensis | reverse complement strand
GCAATAAGCTCCAAATACATCTAACCAACCCGCGCTCGCTCCGTCCTCGTACACGCACGCATGCACTGCCGTGTCATTAAAAACAAATAGGCCTACCGGAACGCAAAAACTCAAAATCTGACATCTTCCGGAACCGGATCCAGCAGGATCAAATTAAGTACTGGGCATAATACTCACATAAAAATGTTTCATGTTAGCAACAGTGTGTTTTGCTGCAGCAGCGCCGATGGAAGCGGTTCACTGACTGCGCAGCACAGCCACACGTGCCACAGTTACGTTTGGGATCATTTTATTTTAAATGCCATAATGTCAGTTGAAAACATTGCAATTGTTTTAAAATACAACAACGAGCACCACGAAACCATTTAAAGAGGCGCGTTCAGCGGTCTCCGTGTCGGGATAGGAAA
>NW_015540443.1:0-136 GCF_001515605.1 Sinocyclocheilus anshuiensis | reverse complement strand
TATGCACCAAGAGCTTGTAACACTCCAAAGAGAAAGGAAAAATTGAAATCGCATCATATGACCCATTTAAAATACAACAACGACCACCACAAAACCATTTAAAGAGGCGCGTTCAGTGGTCTCCGTGACGGGATAG
>NW_015540442.1:0-1173 GCF_001515605.1 Sinocyclocheilus anshuiensis | reverse complement strand
ATTACGATATGGCATGAACACACCTACAGCAGTCAACAGTATTTGGGTCTTTCTAATAAAAACTGGCACAGCATGCAAAATCAGAACATCATGCAAGAAGCCATAAAGCAAGCTTAATAAACTCTTGAACAGCACACTCTGAATGGCAAAACTTGAACACAAACATTGAACAGCGAACCTTGAACAGCAAGCCTGAACCGAGAACCTTCAATTGAGAACCTTGAACATTTTCACTTCTATTTATTTTTGCAACCTGAAAACTTTCACATATCTCTCATCACCCAACCCATATGGATTGGTTGAATCAAGGAAGAACATGTGCCTATCTTTTGGCTTCATGACCTGCAAAATATAGTTAGTAGTTCTTTATCATGAAATGGTATCTCTTAATTGTGATAAGACAAATGCAGACAATTTCCAGACAGCACTGCGAAGTTAAATAGCCAGATTACAAATGACGTACACACAACATCCAGTGTCCTGGCTTCCAAGCAGGGAAGACAATGCAATCTTTCAGCGCAATGAAATCCTATAAATAATAAAAAAATAAACAAAAAAAAATTAATTCAGTTGGTTTAAAATAAAATTGGTCACTGCTGTGAATGTTAAATAACATTGTGGCCTCACTGGAAATGACAAGGATGGGTCCAGATTATGTGGAGGCAACCAGGTCACCACAACATATGCATTAGCTGTCCACACATCCATTCCCTGCAACATAACATATCCATGTAAGACTATACACAAGTTAGACAACTGTGTCTCTGGCTATTTGAGATCTGCATCTTTACAAATGCTTACTCGTTCCTTAGCCACCAATGCAATTACCTCAAGACAGCTGTTTGCAATCTGCAATTAAAAAAAAAAAGAACTGTAAAGAGTCACAGACATTTCTTATTGTTATTGTGTGTTACTTTGTCAACTCACTGTTGCCTCCAACTGCTCATTGAGACCTAGAGTCCAGAAATCTTTCTTTTTCAGAACAAAGTTCCCGACTTCAGCAATTGTCTCATCTTTGTCGCCTGTCCCCAAAGCCCATTCAAGCTTAAAGACAAATGAGAGAAGAAAAATAAATACAATTAATTAATTAAACCGTTTTGATTTAATGTGTGAGTGTCATTGCTCATTACATCAAATAAAACTGAAAAATGTCATTCACATACCATGGCTGAT
>NW_015540441.1:594-792 GCF_001515605.1 Sinocyclocheilus anshuiensis | reverse complement strand
GCAGATAGCCGGGAGGGTGAGAGTGAGCGTAGGTTACGTCGAAAATTGACATGTGGAGGGGTATGTGTTGTATCAGGAACCATGTTGAGGTTAAGTGTGAGGAGGAAGTGATCCGAGGTGTGCAGTGGAGGAACGAGCACATGATCAGTGGAGCAGTGTCATGTGTAAATAAGGTCCAGTTGGTTGCCTGATTTGTGA
>NW_015540441.1:0-122 GCF_001515605.1 Sinocyclocheilus anshuiensis | reverse complement strand
AGAAGAATAGAGCAAGCTAGTGTTAGAGGCCTTTTTTTGCTTTTGTTAATTGTATAATATATAAAAAGAAAACAAATAAGATAGAATACAAAAAGATTAGAGAAGCTAGTGTTAGTTTTTTT
>NW_015540440.1:0-265 GCF_001515605.1 Sinocyclocheilus anshuiensis | reverse complement strand
ATTCTCAATTGATAATTAATCATTCTTTTTGCACAAATCATTGTTTTATTTGTGAAGTAGCTCACTCAAATCCTCTGCCGCCATGGTCGCTCGCACTAACGGCAATCCCCTTCACCATCCGTGTTTAAGCGGAATCCTCTGCCGGCTCCCGCTTCACAGCGAGCGGGTCTCGCGCTGACGGCAGTTCCCTTCAAAGTCCGCTTTTTGATTCAGTTTGGGTGAATGCAAACAACTTATTGATCATGAGCCCAACATTCAATCTACC
>NW_015540439.1:0-1004 GCF_001515605.1 Sinocyclocheilus anshuiensis | reverse complement strand
ATGAGGAAAGTTAGGGAGGAAGTTGACCTCAGCTCGTCTAGGGCGGTTAATATTCGCACGGCTATGTATTGCATCTGGATTGCCCCTGCTCCTTTTGCTCCTTTATTGGACATACAGTCGAATGTAGAAAACGGTTAAGTCTGTAATGTTTTAAAAGGCTTGGTCTGGCAGAGCAGACAAATGGGCATAACTTGAATTCCATAAGCATAACGATCTGTTTTGCTTCAAACTAGACGACGTGATGAGCAAATAGCCTCTCTGACATGTTATCATTTAAAAACCAACATTTGCGACAAACTCGCGAATTCCTAATAGTTCATGTAACTGACAACTTATTTTTTTATGGTCATCGGCTAGCGACCTTATTCAAAAAAAAAAAAAAGTTAGCGGGCTTATTCACTACAGCTCCCAACCTCCTAATAGTTCATGTAACTGACAACTTATTTTTTTTTGGTCATCGGCTAACGTTAGCGAGCTTATTCCAAAAAAAAAAAAAAGGTTAGCGGGCTTATTCACTACAGCTCCTAACTACTGTAGGCATCAAATGGAAATGTCAGTTAAATCTAACCAAACTGTTCTTAAATAAAAATGTTATTTCTTAAGTTTACATTACTTCAAAATGGGTGTGCTTGCATTACCTGTAGATTAAGCTTCTGCCGTGAATGACTGTTAAGACAGATGTGGAGGATGGTGTGTCCGCCAAAAAAAAAAGGCGCGCGGCTCATCTATCCAACTGTGAGAAAACACACAAACATATAAATTAATTTTCCACTAGAAAAAGAAAATAAAAATGTGGCTTAATCACTGCACATTAAATACTGTCTTTGATAAAAACACCGAGGTAATGTCGCGTTGGAGCTTCGCGTCTTTGCTAGCTAACACAAATTAGCACTGCTTTGTTCTTAAAATTAAGTGACACCAGAATAAAACGTTCAAACTTTCAAAAGTAAAATAAATTGAATGAAACAGTTCGCTGTGCTTACCTGTTAATTTTCTTCTCTCAA
>NW_015540438.1:0-532 GCF_001515605.1 Sinocyclocheilus anshuiensis | reverse complement strand
GTCCTGGTCGCTATGGACTATTTTACGAAGTGGCCAGAGGCATATCTGGTGCCGAATCAGAGTGCTTCTACGACGGCGCAGTGACTAGTGGACGAGATGTTCGCCCGGTTCGGGGTGCCGGACGAGCTTCATAGTGACCAGGGGCGGAACTTTGAAAGTTGGTTGTTCAGTGAGGTGTGCCAGTGGCTGGGGGTGAAGAAAACGAGAACCACTCCTCTCCACCCTCAAAGCGATGGACTGGTTGAGCAGTTCAACTGCACCCTGGCCACCCAACTTGCCATCTTGACCAGTCAGTACCAGAGTTGAGCGGTTCAACCGCACCCTGGCCACCCAACTTGCCATCTTGACCAGTCAGCACCAGAGAGACTGGGACCAGCATCTGCCCCTGGTTCTGTGGGCGTATAGGACAGCAGTGCAAGAGTCGAGCCAGTGCACACCGGCGGCGCTGATGTTTGGGAGGGAGCTCCGCATTTGGTGTTCGGGTCGGCCCCCGAGCCGGAGATTGCTGGTGGCCCAGAACTGGACTACTTCC
>NW_015540437.1:0-1233 GCF_001515605.1 Sinocyclocheilus anshuiensis | reverse complement strand
GGGAGCCGAGCTCCCCCTAGCTCCCCTGTAGTTCGCACCCTGGGTGCATCCCTATTTACTGGCACATGTCTATTCTATCTATTTTCACCACACTGAGCCCTCCTTCTATGACTGCCATTTTCCAGTCAGTATCCATCAGTTCTATGATTGGAAAGGGTGTAGCAGGGTCCCCCTACATTAAAAATACAAAATTGAAAATGCTTTTCAAATTCATCAAATGAATAAAAATACAAAATTGAAAAAGCTTTTCAAATTCATCAAATTTTGTTACAGCCTCTTTGGCTCAGACAGTATAGCTACATACAGTGCAGAACTGCAAAAACAATTAGAAGGCTAATGTATAAGGTTCACAATATATGATGCATTTCATGTTCTTGTATAGACTGATAAATCTTACATTGTTTTCTAAAACCATTGTTTTAAGATTTTTAACAGATGGGCTAAAAGTGTACAGAAGATGTTAATGATTTTTTTTTACTATACTCACTCCAGCAGGTGTCCTTAAGTATGGGTATATTTTGAGTACATCCTCCACAGACATTCCCAGCAAACACTGGTCCGACGGCAACGTCGTGTCCCTGGCCAAAAATAGTCGCGGTAGGACGACATAGGCTAAATCGGTAAAAATATGTAACACAGAACATTTCCTAAAAATGCATTCAGATACGTTTGTGCATCTCTACAGTTATCTGGGGTTGCATATATAATTGTTACCTTGACTTTTTTAGCTAAGTGTAGTACAATATGTATACCCTGTTGTGAATCAGTTGTGAGAGGACGTCGTCCACTAACGTCCTTTACACGTGCATTTATAGTCCATCACGACCCTCTATGAAATTCCTATGAAATATGCAAAAGCAATTGTGCTTACACCTTTGTTAATACTCCAATAATTAAATTAAGTGCCCTAAGTAGTTTTTAAGAGGTTGTGGGTAGCCTAACGTCCACTGACGTCCTTTACACGTCTATAGTCGACCAAGACCAATTGTAAAAAATCAATAAATCTTTATGAAATACACAATCATTTATATTTACATCACGATCGTTTGTATTTATTTTAATGACTAATTGTATTCACAACGTGCCCTGTGTGGTTAAGTGATTGTGAAGCCACTGGATTTTAGTCATTATTCGACCCGTTTTCCCTATACATTACAATACGATTTTATTTTATTTTTTTATTAAATGTATGCATATACATATGAAACAGATATATATCCGGTCACCATTTCA
>NW_015540436.1:374-502 GCF_001515605.1 Sinocyclocheilus anshuiensis | reverse complement strand
ATATAAACTACAATATAAAAGTTAAAACTTAAGAATTCATTTAAATTTTGATTGCATATAAGCTTTCACATTTCACAGCTTACTAGCGATATCGCTAGCTATTAATAGTCTGACACTGGTGGCTAATT
>NW_015540436.1:0-130 GCF_001515605.1 Sinocyclocheilus anshuiensis | reverse complement strand
GGCGGCGACGTTGACGTGCGGTCGAGCGGCCAATGAGGCGTCTAGGTATTTATTATGTCTATGGTTCCTGCACCCTTGCAACCTTCTGCAGTTTCAGGACCGCAGTTCTAGGACCGTAGTTCTAGGACCC
>NW_015540435.1:0-560 GCF_001515605.1 Sinocyclocheilus anshuiensis | reverse complement strand
TTTTTTGGCAAAATAAAGCAAAATCAGGCAATATAGTGTCTAAACGTAAGTTTCTTAATATTTGTTTATTGTTTATTGAACTGTTGAATAAAATCACATTTGTAATCATGCTGATGTTAGAGGTGAAAACTGGCACTCTTCATGTGATATTGACTAACTTTCTGTGGTATTTTTATGCACAATGGCGTTTAGTCTTTCACAAAACATAGCTAACGTAGGGACATTATAACTAGCCACCATATTGATTTATGGTCTTAAATATGTCCAGCGATTTTTATTTTTAATTTTTTTAAGTCTGGTCCTTGTTTTTATACAGTCTATGGTCTGGTCCAGCGTTTATCGGGTTGTGCGTCAGTAATAATGGTCCGTGGGGAAACACTGTGTTCCGTGTGTAGTTACAGTAAATGGACTAAATGAAGCCTCGATGCAAATAATTTGCCTCGATGATTTTTTGTATTCGAGTTACTCGAGGTATTCGAGGAATCGTTTCAGCCCTACGCTACGTTGTCACCTAATTGGAGAGACTCAATGCTAAGTAAATAAACATCAATGTCCCCGTC
>NW_015540434.1:437-591 GCF_001515605.1 Sinocyclocheilus anshuiensis | reverse complement strand
TATGTCTGAAATTCAAGTACTTTCAAGAAGCGTGGGAACCCTGGTGAGGTGTGTACGCGCTCTGGCGTAGTTTACGCAAACACCAGAAGTGATCTCTCGCGCGTATACGTCACTCATTGTTTACACAGTGCACAGGCATTGTAGGTACGACGGC
>NW_015540434.1:0-208 GCF_001515605.1 Sinocyclocheilus anshuiensis | reverse complement strand
CCTAATTATCAGCATCACCCCGTCCCTTAATCGCCGCCCTTCGCCAGGCTCCCGACATGAGTGGGTGCGTGAGAGAGGAGGGACGCTGAAATAGCCAGAGCTGGCGGCGTGTGATGGGGCACACCTGAACCGAATGGAGCCTCATTCCTGAACTCGAATGGAGCGCTGTTTAAATGCCGAGCGCGCCTCTCCTCGGGAGACCAGTCTC
>NW_015540433.1:431-531 GCF_001515605.1 Sinocyclocheilus anshuiensis | reverse complement strand
AAACTTCTCATGTGAGAGGAGAACTCCGAATTCAGAGGAAATAACCTTGCTCATTCCAGGTAACCCTTTTTGTAAAAGGGGAGCATTGCTCAATACTACC
>NW_015540433.1:0-306 GCF_001515605.1 Sinocyclocheilus anshuiensis | reverse complement strand
CTCATAATGCCACCTATACCTCCCACTCGATGCCTCAGCAAGAGGGGATATCCTGGTGATCGGGAAGCCCCTGAGGGCGACCCAGATACGGTAGACCAGTCAGGGTAGCAAGAAAGCGTAAACCCAGCCCGGACGTCCAGGAAATTCCTTGCAGTGACGCGCCGGGGGCCTGATAATCACAAAGGCTCTCGCAGAAGCCTGTGTTATGGCCGCATGATCCAGGAAGTATGAAGCCGAAACCCGTTTTACTTACTTTACGTAAGTTTTACTTACCTTCTGGACATATATCGACGAGTGAAATAAACA
>NW_015540432.1:0-560 GCF_001515605.1 Sinocyclocheilus anshuiensis | reverse complement strand
TGCCACAGAAGGGGCAATATTGATGTCACTAATTCCCATATTCTGAGCCTCCTCATTAGCAGTCCATCCAACGTTTGATAGTGTTTTATACTCATATTCCCAGCAATCCTTCAGAACTTTCTTAACTGGATGACTATCTAAGTGTCCTTTTATATTAATCCAGTATCTCATCTTTAACTTGAGCCTTCGAATTTCCTGAGGCATTTCATCCATCTCTACTTGTACTGCTGCTATTGGAGATGATCTTATTGCTCCACAACATATTCGCAGTGCTTGTGATTGAATTGCCTCGATCTTTAAAAGTTGTGTTTTAGATGCCGAACTGTACACCATACTACCATAATCAATAGCTGCTCTTATCAGTGCACAGTATATTCTTTTAAGAGACTGACGACATGCCCCCCATTCAACACCTGCCAAGCACCTCATTACATTTATTGCTTTTTTACCTTTGTCTACTATTTTCTGAATATGAATTCTAAAATCCAGTTTTGAATCTGAAAACAGAAACCCCATTCATTAGCCCAATTCTCTAATATTTTAACAGCATTCTGCATACA
>NW_015540431.1:0-1870 GCF_001515605.1 Sinocyclocheilus anshuiensis | reverse complement strand
ATCAGCATATTAGAATGATTTCTGAAGGATCATGTGACACTTAAGTCTGGAGTAATGATGCTGAATATTCAGCTTTACATCACAGGAATAAATTGCATTTAAACTATATTAAAATAGAAAACCTTAAATAGAAGTTATTTAAAATAAATGTATCCCTGGTGAGCATAACACGGTTATTTCAAAAACATTCAAACATTTTACTCACCCTTAAGTTTTGAGTGGTAGTGTACATACATTTGTGGTGCTTATATACAGTACATCTGGATTCAGTTTATTTATTGATAATGATAGTAAAGACAGAAAATGATGGGGAAAAGAGAGGGGAAACAATATGAGAGAAATAATGAGAGTCTCAATCTTACAATGCCTGTATGAGCACCAAAGCTCAATGTAAAAACCACTACATCACGACTGGGACGGGACAGTAAATAAACATGCTCACCTCGGTTATTCCTCTGAACAGCTGAACTGGCTTGTCTTTTCCAGCACAGAAAGCAAATGTACACAGAGCCCAGGCAGATTTATCCTCAAAACCTGCTAGCAATTTACACAATCCTACAAACATAAAGAAAACTGCTCAATTTGCATATTACTAATTTAGCCTCTGCAGTAAATATGACTTATTAAGAAATAAAGCGAAATAAAAATAACATAAAATAATAATATTAAGGGTAAAACCCTAAAATTAGAAACATTGACTTGGCAACTAACTGAAATCATTTTAAATTGAGTTAAAATTTTGTTTAAGCACTAAGATTACTAACTTGAAAAGAACAAAAACTAAAACTGAACTAAAGCTAAAAAAAAAAAAATCATAAAAAATGACTGAAAATTAAACTAAAATAGGAGTAGGTTCAGTAGGAACCTACATCTTTATTAAAGTGTCTTACCCTCTGGCTTCAGTTTATCCAAGAACCATTTTCTGTGGAGGGAAAAACATTTATAATTAATTAATATAAATTATTTAATGCACTGTGCATTATACATACACCATATCACTGTTTTATATTTACAGATTTTAAAGGAGCTTGAGAGAGACTCACATGTAAGGTCCTGGTAGTCCACCTAGTGCCCTGAAGCACAGACAGGTGTCCTCCACCAGCACTGGCCCATCCACCTTCACACAAAACACACAACATCATGTCTGAGGCTTCAACCAAGGAAACGGAGTACAAAAGGTGCGCAATTTACAAACCTGCCTTGCTGCTTCTTGACATTTATGTATAGAAATGTCATCTGGTTCCCCTTGATATTCAGGCACTGGAAGAGAAGCCATACTCACATAACAAATACAGCAACAGCATGCCTGATATTGTAAATCAACAAAGCAGAAGAATAATAGCCAAATACTTACAGTCAATCTTCTTGGAAATCAGTTTGTAGGGAAATTTGTCACCAAGGATCTGCACTACCTGCAAAACAGGTAAAGCAGTTCCTTGAAGCTGAAAACATTGAAATAATGAAATGGCCGGCCCAAGGTCCTGATCTAAACCTGATTGAGTCTCTGGAAAATCCTTGGCGACAAAGTTATGGCTAAGAAACCCATTACAGTTACCGAACTGTGGAAGAGACTGGAAGAAGAGTGGACCAAGATCACACCAGCGCAGTCTGAGAAACTAATGATGTCCTGCAGCCGCAGATGTGCTGAAGTCATTCAAAGGCCTCACTTCTTACTACATTCTGACAGCTGTAACCCTCCAAAATTTTAGTTGTAATCTTCTTTCGTGCTACAGTTATTACTGTTCTCAAATTCTGATCACGTAGTACGGTGGCCGAGAGAGCTCAACGGGCTGCAACTTAGGAAAACACATGCAAATTGAAAAACCACCAGCAAATGAAGAAAACATCTTCATCAGTTTGACAACACACG
>NW_015540430.1:1687-3337 GCF_001515605.1 Sinocyclocheilus anshuiensis | reverse complement strand
AATAATGATCTTTAAAATAGCATCATATGACCCCTTTAATATGTAGGTCATAACTCTGGCTGAATCACATGATTTGGGGGACTATAATGAAAGGAGGCCCCAAGAAGAATGAAAGAAATAATGTGTTTAATGAGTCTTTTCTCAATGGCTCTTTATGTTGCAGATAGCACCGTTGGCAGTAAAAGCAGTCTGTTTTGGCCACTGAAATGTTTCCCGGGAATTTTCAGGAAGAGAGACAGAGGACAGGCTGATGTAAACACCAAGAGTTGGCAGCAAGGTATGAGGATGTTCGCTTGCATTCAGATCCAAACCTGTTGTTTCACTATCAGCTAATCGCGTAATCTTTACTCTTGCAGCCAATCCACATGCGACTGAGGAAGGAATTCCACTGCAGATGCGGCACACAACAGACTGACGCCAGACCGGCTTTGCTAATAGACCAAAATGGATGAAGAACAAGCCTCAAACTGTGTGCCTGTGTGCTACACAGGTCATATACTCTTGCACTATGACTTACCAGTCAGGAAGATTTGGAGAAATGAGAAATGAAGGCGATGACAGGCTGCTAGAGCATTATTCATGATGCATTTTTAATAGCTCAGAAGGATATATCACTACTATAGCAGTAGAATACAGAGTTTATTAGTATTAAATAATCTAATGTGACAATTGCTGAACACTGTGATTGACTAATGTATCAATTTTTTTTTTTTTAAATAAAAGAAACAAATTGTTGCATTAACTAATAATTGTTGTATTTTGTACTTCAAGCACGATTCCTTCATGTGATTCTGAAGTATACAAGGAAATTAATTCTAGCTGTTCAAAATGTTTTCAGTACTGTACCTACAAGACAATAATGTTGAATACATGAAAAAGGAAGAGTTTACATTAGGCTACGTTGTGCCATACTGTGACTTGCTGGAGCCGTTCACACAGAACGCATTTTTGCGTTCCTCTGCTCTGCTTCTTCATAGCTTTTCTGTAAATATGCGCTATAGACGAACGCGTCGGACTGTGTTCATTTGCGTCAGCGTTTGTCCTCTTTTTCCTGACGACAGAATAGGCTAAAACTAAATCTTTGGGATTTTCTGTAGGCTGTGTACAATCTGAGCTACTGAATAAGTGTTTGTAAATGAGTGATTCAATTGAGTCGGTTCTTTTCAATGAATTAGTCAAACTAGATAGCAATGGTCTGAATCGGTTCATGATTCAGTCTGAATGATTCAAACGGATCGTTTGGAGAGATTTCACCATACAGCGGTTCTCAACCAGGTCGGGGGAAAGTACGCTAAATTAAAACTATTAAAATTAAAATCGAATTAAACTACTAATATGACGAAAATCAACACAATAAATGTACAAACGGACTGTAAGCTGACTTTTTTTTTAAACTATGGAAGCTTTTTTTAATATATTGAACAGCCTTAATTTACAGACTCTAATATAGGGAACAATATGCATATAAAATAATAATAATAATAAACTCAAAATCATTATATATATATATATATATATATATACACACACACACTCACTCTCACACACATACACACACTCACACTCTCACACTCACACACACTCTCACTCTGACACTCTCTCTCACACACACACACACACACACACACACACACACACACTCAGTTTTGT